>NC_081552.1:53296808-53469308 GCF_963082655.1 Stomoxys calcitrans | reverse complement strand
CTCTCTTTCATGGGATGTGGTAGAATACCCATAATAGGATAAGACGAGAGTCCTTGAAATAAATATGTAAAAATAACGACTCCATTGTTCTGCTTTTTGTTGCTGTTGTGTGGCTCAGTGTCTGTCCTATGCCTTTGAGTGCGGCCTGGTGTTCGTTCTGTTGCGTTGCTTGGATATTTCTGAAGAGGGAGGCGCCACCCATCAAGTTGGTAACATGCAGAAATTTTCTTGCTGCTGTTAGGAATACTTGGGATATTTGCTAATATATTTTGACTAAAATTGCCATCATACAACCACACTGCCTGCCTACGCTATGATGGTGGCTATCTTGCTTTGAGGGCTGAGTTAGGAACTCCAAGATTTCTTTTCAAATAACCTTGAATGTTTCTTCGAGGAAAAATTACGAAAGTGCTTATCAAAGTTTTGCAATGATAAGGCTGTAGTTGTGAAGGGGAGTTGAGGAAAAGAATGGAAAAGTAATTAATAACAAAAACAAAACAATTGTCGAAGAAAAAAAAAAAAAAAAAACCAATGCAAGGTATTTGCCAGTGGAGTTTGAATCAGGTAACTACCGCTTAAACATGTTTCTCTGATGGTTTTGCCAGGATTCGAACTTAATGAAAACTGTGACCTACTTCTCAAATATCTTTTCAAAAGGTTTTTCCAAATATGCCGCATTACCAGTACCAGCTAGGGACGATTTTATATCCTTCGCTGAGAGAGAGGCGACAATGAAACGCCTACGACATACACTCCTTGTTGCCATTCAGTCAGCATTGGCCAACAACAGCACAGACAATTTATTTGAAGACATCAGGGTTTTGTTAATACAAAGCAAAAACAACAATAGCAGCAACAACAACACCGACAACAACAAATGATGCCTTTGTCGAGCACTTTGTCCTGAAAATAGGTTTATATGCCATTCAAGGTCACAGATACTCATTTTTTTCATGTTTTGCTATACGTATGCCTTGGTTCGGTTGGTTTTGTTTCATTTTTATACCCTCCACCATAGGATAGGGGGTATACTGATTTCGTCATTCTGTTTGTAACTACTCGAAATATTCGTCTGAGATCCCATAAAGTACATATATTCTTGATCGTCGCGACATTTTATGTCGATCTAGCCATGTCCGTCCGTCTGTCCGTCCGTCTGTCTGTCGAAAGCACGCTAACTTCCGAAGGAGTAAAGCTAGCCACTTGAAATTTTGCACAAATACTTCTTATTAGTGTAGGTCAGTTGGTATTGTAAATGGGCCATATCGGTCCATGTTTTAATATAGCTGCCATATAAACCGATCTTGGGTCTTGACTTCTTGAGCCTCTAGAGTGCGTAATTCTTATCCGATTGGAATGAAATTTTGCACGACGTGTTTTAATATGACATTCAACAAATATGCCGAGTATGGTTGAAATCGGTCCATGTTTTGATATAGCTGCCATATAAACCGATCTTGGGTCTTGACTTCATAAGCCTCTAGAGTGCGCAATTCTTATCCGATTGGAATGAAATTTTGCACGACGTGTTTTGTTATGATATCCAACAACTGTGCCGGGTATGGTTCAAATCGGTCCATAACCTGATATAGCTGCCATATAAACCGATCTTGGGTCTTGACTTCTTGAGCCTTTAGAGTGCGCAATTGTTATCCGATTGGAATGAAATTTTGCACGACGTGTTTTGTTATGACATCCAACAACTGTACCGAGTATGGTTTAAATCGGTCCATAACCTGATATAACTGCCATATAAACCGATCTTGGGTCTTGACTTCTTGAGCCTCTAGAGTGCGCAATTCTTATCCGATTGTAATGAAATTTTGCACGACGTGTTTTTTTATGATATTCAACAAGTGTGCCAAGTATGGTTCAAATCGGTTCATAACCTGATATAGCTGCCATATAAACCGATCTTGGGATCTTGACTTCTTGAGCCTCTAGAGGTCGCAATTATTATCCAATTTGCCTGAAATTTTGTGTGACGGATGCTTTCATGACCATCAACATACGTGTTTATTATGGTCTGAATCGGTCTATAGCCCGATACAGCGCCCCAAAGGGCGCAATTCTTATTTTCTTCTTGAGCCCCAAAGGGCGCAATTCTTATTCGAATTGGCTGACATATTACACAGGTCTCCAACATATAATTTAATTGTGGTCCAGGCCGGACCATATCATGGTATCGCTCTAATGGCAGAGCAAATCTTTTCTTATATCATTTATTTGCCTAAAAAGAGATGCCGGGAAAAGAACTCGACAAATGCGATCCATGGTGGAGGGTTTATAAGATTCGGCCCGGCCGAACTTTGCACGCTTTTACTTGTTTTTGTTATGACTGTGTGCCAAATACATAGCAATTTTACGGCACAGCATAAGACAGAATATACATACACACATACTTGTGCTCAAAAGGATACACCTACACACATACAAAGCCGTGTTCATAATTCTTTTTAGGCTAGAACAAAATTGTCTTTTAGAAGTAGTGTGGGTGGAGAGGGGGGGAGGGGTTTTTTCTGTGAATTTTTGTTTGATACTCAGGTCCCCCGAATAGCCACTGTATGAAGGGTAAGAGCTAAAATTGTAGGCGCTCAGGGGTAGGCAATGTAGGCTTTGTTCAAATAATCGTAAATGTCTGATGTTGCCACCTATTGTTTGTTATTTGTATATAATTACTAGACATATAGGCTCGTGTGTATGTGCATTAGACCGTCCAATGCTGTAAGGGAGACATTTTCTTTTGCACACATACCCTTCATTTTTTTCCTATTGATCCCCATGAGCAACATACGAAATCTTATGGCGATCGGTTAACGATAACCAGTGCCGCCACGACGTCCAAAGTTGGATGTTGTGCTTTCTAAAAAATCCAGATGAGCATTTAAGGTCTTGGCATGAAATTGGTAAACTAAGTATACTAACGTACTTTTACCATAATTGGGTATAGAACATTTGTCCCATTGGCCAAAGGTCGAATAGCGTTCCAAGCGCTATTCTAAAATCTCTGACACCAAGTTTCGAAGTGTCTCCCACCACTTGATCTTTACATCGGGCTTTTGGTCGTTCTTTGCTGGAGCTTCTTCATCCATTCTGACAACATGACCTAGCCAACGCAGCCGATGTATTTTGATACGTGTAACTATGCTCGTGATTCAGATGACGCAAACTGGTCCATATATTTTTTAAGGAGAATCTTTCTCCTAAACACTCCAAGCACTGCCTCGTCTGCTTTCACAAGTACTCATATCCATGCCTCGGAACCGTAAACCAACACGGGAAGTATCAGTGTCTTGTATAGTGTAATTTTCGTCTGTCGAGAGGGGGTCTTGTTATACCCTCCACCATAGAATGGGGGTATAATATTTTCGTCATTCTGTTTGTAACACCTCGAAATATGCGTCTGAGACCCCACAAACAAAATATATTCTTGATCGTCATGTTATTTTAAGTCGATCTAGCCATGTCCATCCGTCCGTGTAGGTCGGTTGGGATGGTAAATGGGTCAAATCGGCCCATATTTTGATATAGTTGCCATATAAACCGATTCTCGGTCTTGTCTTCTTGAGCCTCTAGAGGGCGCAACTATCGTCCGATATGGCTAAAACTTTGCAAGAGGCGTTTTGTTATACCCACCACCGAAGGATGGGGGTATATTCATTTTATCATTCCGTTTGCAACACATCGAAATATCCATTTCCGACCCTATAAAGTATATATATTCTTGATCAGCGTAAAAATCTAAGACGATCTAGACATGCTCGTACGTCTGTCCGTCTGTCTGTTGAAATCACGCTACAGTCTTTAAAAATAGAGATATTGAGCTAAAATTTTGCACATATTCTTTTTTTGTCCATAAGCAGGTTAAGTTCGAAGATGGGCTATATCGGACTATATCTTGATATAAACCGATCTGGGATCTTAACTTCTTGAGCCTCTAGAGGGCGCAATCGTCATCCGATATGGCAGAAATTTTGTACAACGGCTCCTCTCATGACCTTCAACATATGTGTCTAATATGGTCTGAATCGATCAATAGCTTGATACAGCTCCCATATAAACCTATCTCCCGATTTTGCTTCTTGAGCCCCTACAAGGCGCAATTATTTTCCGAATGATCTGAAATATTACACAATGACTTCTATAATGTTCAGCATTTATTTGTGGTCCGAATCGGACTATAACTTGATATAGCTCCAATAGCATAACAGTTCTTATTCAATATTCTTTGTTTGCCTAAAAAGAGATACCGCGCATAGAACTCAAAAAATACGATCCACGGTGGAGGGTATATAAGATTCGGCCCGGCCGAACTTAGCACTCTCTTACTTGTTTTAAAACTGCTTACTTAATCCAAGTAGCATCTGTTTGCCAGTATTATTTTTCGCTTTATTTTAAAACTGGTGTCATTCGTTTCGGTTACGGTGGTGCCGAGGTATATAAAGTGGCTGACTATCGGAAAGTTGTGGTTCCCAACTTTCTCTATATCTTTATATGATCGGCTGTCTTATCATTTTGTCTAATCTCCATTCACTGTCAGACCCATTTCCACAGATTCTTTCTCAATTCTTTCAAAGACTGCAGTTACTACTTCCGGTGGCGGACCAATTAGGTCAATGTCGTCGGCATAGGCGAGTAGCATGTGTTCTCATGTGATTAGTGTGCCACATCTATTCACATCTGCATCCCATATAAAGCAGGGTATTAAAGAGATCACACAGGCTGTCTCCTTGTCTGAAACCTAGTTTGGCATTGAATGGTTCATAGAGATTCTTTCCTGTTCTTACTAAGGACTGCGTTTCAGCAAGTGTCGTCCTGCAGAGTCTTATTAATATGCAGCGATACCAAACTCAGACATGGCTTGAAATACCTTTGAACGCATAGAGCTATCAAAAGCGGCCTTGTTCAACGAAGAAATGGTAGGTATTGATTTGAGCTTCTCGGGTCTTTTCCAGGCTTTGGCGTAGTGCGAATATCTGGTCTATGGTGGATTTACCAGGTCTAAAGCCGTATTGGTAGGGTCCAATTACCTCATTGAATTTAGGTTTTAATCTTTTACGCAGTACGCTCGAGAGTATCCTGCATGCGATGGGGACGAGACTTATTCCTTTGTAGTTGGCACATTCCGTCTTGTCTCCATAACGCCATTCCCGGTCTATAGCACTTCCTGTTTGGCAGTAATGTCTGTCCTGGACTTCTCAAATACATCCACCAGTGCGTACACTGCGCCCTCTCTTTAAAGAAAGCGGACTTTCCAAGTGCAGCATAGGATGGGGTATACTTATCTAGTATACTTAGGGATTTACCAGGTAGAAACCCATCTCTACAAATGAGGCACATTAGCTCAGGTTTAGATATAGGGCCCATATAAACCGATCTCCCGATTTGATTTCTTGAGCCCCAGGAAGCCGCAATTTTTTTCCGATTTAGCTGAAATGACCGTTATGACTTCGACGACTGTATTAAGTACAGTCCAAATCGGTCAATAACCTAATATAGCTCCCATATAAACCGATATCCCGATTTGACTTCTTGAACCCTTACAAGCAGCAATTTTTGTGCGATTTGGCTGAAAATTTTCATTTGGCGTTCCGATATGACTTCCACCAACTGTGCAAGGTACTATCCGAATCGGTCTATAATCTGATATAGCTCCCATATAAAGCTATATCCCAATTTGACTTGATGAACCCTTACAAGCCGCAATTTTTTGTCCGGTTTGGCGGTTTGTTTGTTTGTTTGTTTGTTTGTTTGTTTGTTTGTTTGTTTGTTTGTTTGTTTGTTTGTTTGTTTGTTTGTTTGTTTGTTTGTTTGTTTGTTTGTTTGTTTGTTTGTTTGTTTGTTTGTTTGTTTGTTTGTTTGTTTGTTTGTTTGTTTGTTTGTTTGTTTGTTTGTTTGTTTGTTTGTTTGTTTGTTTGTTTGTTTGTTTGTTTGTTTGTTTGTTTGTTTGTTTGTTTGTTTGTTTGTTTGTTTGTTTGTTTGTTTGTTTGTTTGTTTGTTTGTTTGTTTGTTTGTTTGTTTGTTTGTTTGTTTGTTTGTTTGTTTGTTTGTTTCTTTGTTTGTTTGTTTGTTTGTTTGTTTGTATTTTTCTTTGTTTCTTTGTTTCTCTGTTTGTTTGTTTGTGCTTTGTAAATTTTCGAAAACAACTGAACCGATTTCTTTCAAATTTTCAAAGATTGTGGGGAGTGGTCCGTAAGGAGCAATAGGCTATATAAATTATTGATATCGGTTGGGGACGGACACTCCCCCTACCCCTAAACGTACGACCCCAAAATAAAAGTGAACAGATCGAGACGATATGGAATTCAAATGAAAGGTATTCGGAAGTAGACTACGAATCTCAAATTTCATATAAAAAATTCGATCCAAGTAGCAGGGGGGCCGCCGCGACCCCAAAACCCCCTAAAATGAATTATTGGTTGATAATGACAATATGGGACTCGAATGAAAGATATTCGGGAGTAGATTACGAAAATGGTCAGAAAAGGATTTTTAGTTTTTTGTTATTGGAAAGGGGGGACCCTCCCCCCTTACCCCAAAAACACCATTTAAAATCAAAAGTGAACCGATAGGGACAATATGGATATTAAATGAAAGGTATTTGGGAGTACAATACGAATATGGTATTAAAAATTGGAATCAAGTATGCGAGGGGTCATCTAACCCCAAAAACTCCCACAAAAGAACATATTGGACGTAAATATCAATATGGGACTCAAATGAAAGGTATTCGGAACTAGACTACGAATATGACATAAAAAATGAGGTCCAAGTAATTAGGGGTAGCCCCACCCTAAAATGGAAATATAATTCGATCCCAGCTATACGAGCCTCAAATTAAGGGCATTTGGTAGCAGATTACGAATATGACATTAAAGTTTGTATGCAGCCGTTTAGTGGGGTCAAATAAACTACTGGAGGCAACTTTAACAGGTAAAGCACCTTTGTGTCCAAGAATCTAGGTGGTGCTTTACCTGTTAAAGTTGCCTCCAGTAGTTTATTTGACCCCACTAAACGGCTGTATACACCAATTATGACAATATGGGGTTAACTTCAAAGTATAAGGTTTTGGACTGCAAATATGATACCTTTATTCTGCCCATATATCAATCGGACCACCTCACCTCAAAACAGTTGATCAATTATAATGACCTAACAGGTTTTGACGTTCAGTGTGATAGGAGCAGTTGCAAACCTTAATGACAAGGTGGCCGCCTTTTTTATTTCATCGACAGGGAACCTTCTTTTCCTAGGCAAGTCCAAACAACGTGCTGCTGGGCAACACTTTCATGTTCAAAAGTTTTACATGGTTGAATTACTAAACTGTCGCCACCGCATCAAATATAAACACCGGCAAAGTAGTTCTTTACCACTGAGAATCGTTTAATATGGCAATTTGATTTGATTTAAGAAAGACTAAATTTTGACTATTCCACAGGTAGTCATATAGACAGTTATAGACAACTATCACTTCATGATCAATGTCATAGGCGCTAAGCCGCTCCAAGCGAGTAGCAGCATAGACAAATGAAATCTATAGACTCATAACAATATGTTTAAAAATGCTTTAACAGAGGGGAGATTGCGCAAGGATCCGGGGCGAGATGGAAAGGAAAACTTTTAAGTTATTTTATTAACATTTTGGGTATTGAAGTCTAAACCTCTCCCTTATCGATGGCAGCACAAACATTTAAATAAGCGCCATCTATTAGGTGTTTGCAAATGGATCAACTGAATGGAGACGCCACAACGAACAGAGAGAGGGCAGAGTGGTAAAAATTTATCATGCAGCAATTATCTTTGTTATGGCATCCTATCGGTCCTTAAAATAGAGAAAAAATATTTTTTTTAATTTCCCACCCTGAGACGGGCCTTAACAATAGGTGTTTCAGGTAGTTTAAGTGTCATAGATAAAAATTTATTTAGTAAATTCCGAATATCCTTAACTTAACTGTTAGAGGGGAAGGCTCAACAAACGTACACAGAATCAGAGCTATTGGAGAGTAGGTAACATTACATAGGTGAAATTTTTTTCTTCGTTTTGTCATTTGATTCGTTCGCCGAGTCATTGAAAACAGCTGATTTTACATACTCTCTACTATGGATCTCATTTGTCATTTTTTTGGCCGATACCTCTTAGTAGGCAAACAAAGGATAATGGATAAAAATTGCTGGGCTTTTGGAGCTGATTCAGATTATCAACCGATTCGGACCATGCTCAGTATGGCTATTGGACCATAGTAGAAGTCATTGTGCAAAATTTCAGCCAAGACGCATAAGAATTGCGCACTCTATACACTCAAAAAGTCTAATCAGGAGATCGTTTTATATCGAAACTATATCAAGTCTTTTTTATAAAAATAAAATTTTGACAAAATTTTCTACAGAAATAAAATGTTGACAAAATTTTCTGTAGAAATAAAATTCCTAATTTTTTTTCTTTTAAAATAATTTTGTGTAGTTTTCTATAGAAATACAATTTTGTTAAAATGTCTTTAGAAATTAAATTTTGAAGCCTCTATGGAAATTGCTTAGGTTAGCTGATGTCCACCCACATCTCATGGGTATTCGCAGTCAATTATTATATTTGAATTTCTTCTTAATTTGCCCTTTAATGATTTCCCAGAAAATGCGACTCGCCTAATGACCATCACTCATCACACGCCACACTCACACACAAACAAATTAACCACAAAAGTTAATTATTATTTATATAAATGTGTTGTTGTAGTTGTTTTTCTGTACTCAAAAAACAAAGAAGACCGACCTGAGCCAAACCAACACAAACATCCATTACGAGTGACAACAAACACCTCCACCATCAAATTCACCAACACCGACACCACTGAAAGTCAACAACAAACAATGTCCTTGAAAAGTTATTTGGAAATTGATGGTTACGCAGCCATAAATGCCACATGCCAATGTGGAGGCGTTGTAGGGGCTGACAGTATGGTTCAACAAGGCCCTTAATGCATGCGTGAGTATGAATCATAAGAGAAGGTATGAAAAGCGAAACAACAACAAAAAAAAAACAAACCAACTGTTGCCAACATATTTGTCCTCTATTCCTTTTATTACGTTTTATTGTATTTTCATGTGACACATATTTATGTCCTAATTGCCTGTGTATGTAATACGTGATGTGCCATGAAGTAATTGAGGGTATGAGGTTACGCCTTGCTTCCCACGAAATATTCTAAATAAAGAGAGAATCTGAAATTAAAGCAGATTATGCATAAATCAAAACAACACCTTTTCTCTTGAGCCTGAATTACTCCGCGTTAGCTCTGGTGAGGGGAAGGGTGTCAACATCACTACATAAGTTGTCACTTATTTGAGCCAAATCTTCATTACAGGCACTAACTTCTATAAGAAAGAGAGAGAGAGAGAGAGATAGTTATCCATTGAAAGACTTATGGGTCAAATATGTATTGCAATCCAACTTCAGTTGTGTTGTCAACAGGCAAATTTGTTATAGAGATCTCCATTTATGTATAAATTTGGATACTTTTTTTTCTAAATTTACTTAGTAATTGAAATTGAAAAACACTGGTATCGAATGAACATGATAAACATTGCAAACTTTATGCCAATTTGTGTGTCATTTTTTTTTGTCTCCCGTCAACACAAATATAGTTGAGTTGCAAACCTAAGCGACCCATAAATTTATGTCTGATGACAGGCTTCACATTATTGAGCTTATTCTATTATGAAAACAGTTATTGCTAAAGCAAGAGAGTGAGAGAGAAACTGATGCTCTTAAAACACCTTAAATTTATGTTCGATAAGAGGTTCCTAATCATTGAGCTAAATCTTTAATAAGCAACCTTTATTGCTAAAATTGAGAAAGAGAGAGAGAGAGAGAGAGCGCACTCCTCCGTCCTTTAAATATATACGCGCTAAAAAAAACTTACTATGATGTACTATACCCGACTCGATGGGAGAAAGAGAGTAATCCCCTCCGTAGTTGGAATTTATGCCAGTGGAAAGACTTACTTTATCAAAAAATGTGCATTAAAAATTGTGTCCTCAAGTAATAGCATCGACGCAGTGGCTGCACAGCAGACCTGGATCAAAGTCCAAGATCAACAAGTCCATAACTTCCGTTGTAGTAAGAGTTTTTTAGTTCTGTAAAATGTCCATTAAATACAAGTACCAAGGGATTCGTTCAACCTTTGGGTACAATTCAATATTTTTTCTGACAAATTCTCTAAATGTACTACCATTCCCATATTTCGTTATCACCAATGCAGGTATTTATCATTTGGGTATTTAGCCTCCCGTCACTGCTTATGGTCAGTCACTATACTTCTCTTTACTCCTTTCGCAATATTCTAACCTTAAGATGTTTTTTCCAACCATGGAAAGTGTCAAACATTTGTGGGCACATAGAAATTATTGACCCCATGGGTTACTCTTGTTCCCATTTTTCTAAAGCCTTGGCTCATTGTTATTTTCCAAGGGGATGGAGGAGATCAACATTAAACTCCGAACTCCCACATAGATGTTAAGCCACCAAACAAAACACACACACACACACAAAATACCCTTGGCCATTTAACCAACGCTATTCAGCCTAGCATGCAATTAGCTTCAACTTTCTACTTTCAAATCAGTTTTGTGTGTGTTTTGTTTTTTTTTTCGGTTTGTCTTTTTTTTTCATTTTGTTTTTTCTAAACTCTTTGTGACCCAAAACAATTATCAAAATTTATAAGACAAACAAAAATACAAATAAACATAAATTTCACTTTTACTTGTACGACAAGCAAGGCAAGCAAACAAGCACCCCAACAAGTTACAATTAAAGCCAATGAATAAAAAAAAAACAACAATAACAACCACAACAGCAAGAACCACTAAATAAATGTACATTTTGACACAAACCCAACTCATAGGAAAGAAAGGCTTTAACAGCAGAGTGAGAAATGTAAAGAAAAAAAAAAAACACAGAGCACAAACATGTAGAAAACATAAGCAAGCTCTTGCACTCTCATCTCATCACTCACTTGCTCGGTTCAAACAACAACAAACCGAAACCTACCGTAACATTGATGCACCACATTGTGAATGGCCAACAACGATGATGATGATGATGATGGCGCGTTTGGTTTCTCTGGTAGTTGTGGCGGCTGTCATATTTCTTGTTTGACTTACTTTGGCGAACATACACACTCACACTTGAACAAATACCTACGTATCACAAAGCAAGCGGTGTCAGCTTGACAGCATTATACCGGTCGTCGGTTTAGCTTAGCCGCTCTTAAGAGTGATCAGCTGTTTTGACCTAGTTTGGGGGATTGAGATTTTGGTTTGGGGGGTTTTCCTTGGGTTGAAGTGCAACAAAACATAAGAAAATCACTTTCTCACTTGAAATCCAGTTAATCTCTGGATATGTATAGAGAGTTGCCAGTGGAATAGAGTTTTTTTGTGATGACTAATACTCGATGGCAAACCTCAGGTGTGGAAAAGAGATATTTGTCCGATGAACAACACTAGATGGCAAATATTTAAAGGGATACTTGTTAAGCAAGGTTTCAATGATAAAAATATATCTGCCATGCAAGGCATATAAAATTCTAGCCTACATTTTCGAATTTTATGCAAAGCCAGGTGCTATTCCAGCACACTTTTTCCCACCATTGGTGCGTATTTTTGCTATTGCTTTTGTAGTAAAAAATTTGATATTTAACCTATTTTGGAAAGGTTTTGAGTTTTCGCATCAGTTACTAGGCGAAGGAATATTTACATGCATGTATTGGCTGTAAGTAAATAATTTATATTGAAACAAGTAAGAGCGTGCTAAGTTCGGCCAGGCCGAATCTTATATACCCTCCACCATTGATCGCAGTTGTCGAGTTCTATGCGCGGTATCTCTTTTTAGACAAACAAAAAATATTGAATAAGAACTGTTATGCTATTGGAGCTTTATCAAGTTATTGTCCGATTCGGACCATAAATGAATGCTGAACATTGTAGAAGTCTTTGTGTAATATTTCAGTTCATTCGGATAGGAATTGCGCCTTGTAGGGGCTCAAGAAGCAAAATCGGGAGATAGGTTTATATGGGAGCTGTATCAAGCTATTGATCGATTCAGACCATTTTAGGCACGTATATTTA
Organism: Stomoxys calcitrans; assembly: GCF_963082655.1. Lineage (NCBI taxonomy): Eukaryota > Metazoa > Arthropoda > Insecta > Diptera > Muscidae > Stomoxys > Stomoxys calcitrans. The sequence continues at coordinate 53,457,188 of NC_081552.1, read as the reverse complement.
AGGTCATGAAAGAAGTCGTTGTACAAAATTCAGCCAAATCGGATGAGAATTGCGCCCTCTAGAGGATCAAGAAGTCAAGATCCCAGATCGGTTTATATGACAGCTATATCAAGTTCTATACCGATTTACGCCATACTTAGCACATTTGTAGGAAGTCATAATAAAACACCTCATGGAAAGTTTCGGTCCATGTTTTGATATAGCTGCCATATAAACCGATCTTGGGTCTTGACTTCTTAAGCTTCTAGAGGGCGCAATTTTCATCCGATTGAGCTGAAATTTTAGTATGACATTCAACAACTGTGCTAAATTTAGTTGAATCGGTCCATTACATGGTGTAGCTGTCATTTAAGCCGATCTGAGGTCTTGACCTCTGGAGCCTCTAGATGGCGCAATTCCCATCCGATTTAGCTGAAATTTTGCATGAAGTGTTTCTATATGACTTCCAATAACTGTGCTAAGTATGGTCCAAATCGGTCTATAACCTGATAAAGCTGTCATGTAAACCGATCATGAATCTTAACTTATTCAGCCGCTAGAGGGCGCAAATCTTATCTGATTTGGCTGAAATTTTGCATGTCGTGTTTTGTTACTACTTCCAACAACTGTGGTTAGTATGGTTGAAATCGGTCCATAACCTGTTAGAGCTGACCTATAAACTTATCTGGGGTCTTGATTTCTTGAGCCACTAGAGGGCGCAATTATTTTTCGATTTGGATGAAATTTAATGGCTTCTCCTATGACCTTCAACATACGTGTCAAATATAGTCTGAATCGGTTATCGCCTGATACACCTCCTTGAGCCCCTTAAGGGTGCAAATTCCTATTCGATTTGGCTGAAATTTTACACAATGACTTCTTCTATGGTCTCTAACATTCAAATCAATTATGGTCCTAATCGGACTATAACTTGATATAGCTCCAATAGCATAGCCATTCTTTTCTTTTATCCTTTGTTTGTCTAAAAAGAGATATCTGGAAACAAACTCGACAAATGCTATCCATGGTGGAGGGTATATAAGATTCGGCCCGGCCGAACTTAGCACGCTTTTACTTGTTTTTTTTATTTATTTATATAGTATCTGTTCTATCTTTTTCCAACCCTATTTTTTCGGGAACTATCGAGTGTACCTTTTGTTTATCAGGGAACCTAAAGCTTCTTTCATGTAACGTGTCAAAGCGATTGCAAGAAGCGGTGGTGATCTAAAATAGCCTAAGAACCACTTTCTACCTGAGTAAATTTTTGGACTTTTTATTTGAGTTTTTTTTTTTATTGAATTAATTTGGGCTTTGATGAAATACTTCAACTTCTGCTCTTTTCCCATCAAAACTTGGCCTTTACTCGTTCACTTTTGCTCCAACTTTTTGTTGCACAGTGTTAACGGAGACCCTAATCAAATGTTATTTCCAAATACTTTTGAACTGCATACAAATAAAACATTTCTTTTTCCATTTTCATCCATTTAAGTTCATTCACCTCAAATTTAATTTATTGCTGCGGTCTGAAGTGCCAAGGTTTCTATTTAGGGGGTTATTGAAATTAGGGCTGGAAGGGTGGCTATTCAACTATTGCGATAAACATCACCATGAAATTTGCCAATAAAGTCAATTAAGTAGAAATTTCATATATTTTTTAAGTTAATTACTGAATTTGGTGTACTTTTAGACTCAACTACATAGAGAGAGAGAGAGAGAGAGAGAGAGAGAGAGAGAGAGAGAGAGAGAGCGAGAGACAAAAATAATTATGTTAAAAAATGGGAAAAACTAGTCAAATTGGGCTAAACAATTCAATAGTAATTATTGAATTTGAACAATAAAATTTTAAAATAATAAATAATTGAGACACGTAGAAAAAACAAAACATTGACTTTAACATACTGTATCAGGCCGCAGCGTGCTGTCTGCCGACAAGCAACAAGTCTTGACTCCTGGTTCAGGGCATCATGCAGCCGTATCCTTAGGATTATAAGAAAACAGAAAGAAGGCTATATATAGATTTTTTCCAAAATTAAGAGTGGTTTGGGAAAAAGGAATTCTACAAAAAGAGGTTTTGTAGATTTTTTGTATTGACAAACAGTAATTTATTGACAAACAGTAACTTAACATAACTTTTCGATAAAAATAAATTTTTTGGAAAAAAATATGTTTCCGCTAAAAAGATATTTGGGACAAATATATTTTGTGGGAAAAATGATTTTTTGTAAAAGAAAATAATTATTTGAAACTAAACAAATAAAAAGGCGTTAAGTTCGGCCGGGCCGAACTTTGGATACCCACCACCTCGGGTATATATGTAAACCACCTTTCATCAAAATTCGGTGAAAATTTCATACCTTATACTCATATACCTCATACCGATCTGAACTATATACGACACGGATGTCGAACATAAGTCACTGTGTCAAATTTCAGTGAAATCGGATTATAAATGCGCCTTTTATGGGGCCAAGACTTAAAATCGAGATATCGGTCTACATGGCAGCTATACCCAAATCTGGACCGATTTGGGCCAACTTGCATAAACATGTCGAAGAGCCTAACACAAAGCGCTGTCCCAAAAATCGGCGAAATCGGACAATAAATTCCTCTTTTATGGGTCCAAATATGGACCGATTTGAGCCAAATTAACGAAAGATGTCGATGGGCCTTACACAACTCACTGTCCCAAATTTCATCAAAATCGGATAATGAATGGGGCTTTGTGGGCCTAAGACCCTGAATTGGAGAATCGATCTATATGGCAGCTATATCCAAATCTGAACCGATCTGAGCTACATTGACGGAGGATGTCGAAGGGCCTAACACAACTCACTATCCCAAATTTCAGCAAAATCGGATAATAAATGTAGCTTTTATGGGCCTAAGACCTTAAATCGCAGGATCGGTCTATATGGCAGCTATATCCAAATCTAGACCGATCTGAGCCAAATTGACGAAGGATGTCGAAGGGCCTAACACAACTCACCATCCCAAATTTCAACAAAATCGGATTATGGGCCTAAGACCCTAAATCGGCGGATCGGTCTATATGGGGGCTATATCAAGATATAGTCCGATATAGCCCATCTTCGAACTTAACCTGCTTATGGACAAAAAAAGAATCTGTGCAAAGTTTCAGCTCAATATCTCTATTTTTGAGGACTGTAGCGTAATTTCAACAGACAGACGGACGGACATGTCTAGATCGTCTTAGATTTTTACGCTGATCAAGAATATATATACTTTATAGGGTCGGAAATGGATATTTCGATGTGTTGCAAACGGAATGACAAAATGAATATACCCCCATCCGTCGGTGGTGGGTATAAAAAATAAGAAGTTTGAAAAAGGCAAATTCTTAAAACAAGGAAATTTTTTATATAATTGGAATTTTTTTAAAAAATTGGGATGTTTTAAAAAAAAAGGATATTTTTAAAATTATTGGAAAAACAAAAAGTTATTTGTCGGAAGACAATTTTTGGAGAGAGTCATTTTTATACCCTCCACCATCCGACGGAGCAAACAATCTACCTCATTCCGTTTGTAACACATCGAAATATTGGTCTAAGAACACATAAGGCATATATATTCTTGATCATCATGCCCAATTGTCTGCCGGTCTATCTGTGGAAAACACGCTAACTTTCGAAGGAGTAAAGCTGCGCGCTAGAAATTAATACTTAATACAAATACTTCCTATGGGGGCCACCGTAGCGTAAAGGTTAGCATGTCCGCCTATGACGCTAAACGCCTGGGTTCGATAACTGGCGGATCATAAAAAAAATTTTCAGCGGTGGTTTTTCGGGGGTGGCGCACTGAGGCACGCCTTTCGGACTCCGCTATAAAAAGGTCATCACCCTTATTATTGAACTTAAACTTGAATTGGACTGATTTCATTGATGTGGGAGAAGTTTTCCACTGTTAGTTTAGGTTAGGTTGAAAAGAGGGTGCGGATATTACTCCGCTTCATGCCACTATGGACATACACCTAAGCCAGTAATCGGCTTGTTGTACGCTCTAAAAACTAAAAAGTAACCTCGAACATTTTATGTTAGGAATTCCGTGCTACTTACAAAATCCTTAATTGTTGTCCATACCACTCCCCTAAGTTGGTTCGTGTCTGGTATCGTCTCCCCTCCTAAGTACCGGTGGCTTTTAGCCGTGAAAGCCGGGCAATGACACAGGAAATGTTCCAACGTCTCATCATCTTCCCCACATGCCCTACACATGCTATCACTTGCCGCACCGATTTTGCATAAGTGAGTTTGTAGTCCTATATGTGTCCCGTTATGATACCAAAAGCTATACTGACCTCCTTCTCACTTCCTTTCAGTAGTAGCCTCGTCCTTTCTCGACCCGAATGACCCCTTAGGATTTTCGCCGTCCTAACCACTGTACGTCGCTCACGCCCTTAACTCGGACTGCATCGACCCGAAAGGCCAAGTTTATTCGCGGCAGTCCTCTGGCCTTCACTGCCAAAACGTCAGCCCTTTCATTCCCCCTTACTCCATCATGGCCCGGCACCCAACCTCCTTGCCTTGCCACTGTTAAAAAGTGGAAGGTTCATGGGTATAATTTGCAATTTTACTTTCTGTTAGAGTAGATCAGTTGAGATTGCAATATAGGGTTTGATATAGCTATCATATAAATCGATCTACCGATTACACTTTTTGAGCCTCTAGAGAGGCATACAAGCACAAATTTATTTTTATATAGATAGACTAGCTGAGCCCGGCCCGCTCTGCTACGCCCGATTATGCTATGTTGGAGAGAAGTACTCTTAATTTAAACATTTCTGCGTAATTGTAGTTGAAAATGTATTCCAATTATCCTATGGATTTTTCTACACTCAAGTACCTCTTATTTGGCTGGAAATTTGTACCATGACATAAAACGGATCTGCGAAGCATGGTTCGAATCGATCCAAACCCTAATATAGTCTCTAGAGGTCGAAATTTTTAACCGATTGGGCTAAAATTTTTCACAATGACTTCACCTTTGACATTCGTGCCAAATATGGTCTGAATCGGTCTTGAACTTTATACAGGCTACCAAATTAATTGATCTCACGATTGCACTTCTCAAACCCTCAGTTCTTGTCTGATCCGGCTGAAAATTTGCACAAAAAGTTACTTTTTTATACAAAGTTATGAATAGGTTCGAAACCTGGCTAGAGCATAGAAAAACAAGTAAAAGCGTGCTAAGTTCGGCCGGGCCGAATCTTATATACCCTCCACCATGGATCGCATTTGTCGAGTTCTTTTCCCGGCATCTCTTCTTAGGCAAAAAAAAAGGATATAAGAAAAGATTTGCTCTGCTATTAGAGCGATATCAAGATATGGTCCGGTTTGGACCACAATTAAATTATATTTTGGAGACCTGTGTAAAATGTCAGCCAATTCGAATAAGAATTGCGCCCTCTGTGGGCTCAAGAAGTAAAAGAGAGAAATCGATTTATATGGGAGCTGTATCGGCCTATAGACCAATTCAGACCATAATAAACACATATGTTAATGGTCATGAGAGAATCCGTCGTACAAAATTTCAGGCAAATCGGATAATAATTGCGACATCTAGAGGCTCAAGTAGTCAAGATCCCAGATGGATTTATATGGCAGCTATATCAGGTTATGAACCGACTTGTACTTTATTTGACATAGTTGTTGAAAGTAACAATAAAAAACATCTTGCGAAATTTCAGCCAAATCGGATAGAAATTTAGCCCTCTAGAAGCTCAAGAAATCAAGTCCCCAGATCTGTTTATATGACAGCTATATCAGGTTATGAACTGATTTGAACCATATTTGGCACAGTTGTTGGATATCATAACAAAATACTACGTGCCAAAATTCATTCAAATTGGATAAGAATTGCGCCCTCTAGAGGCTCAAAAAGTCAAGACCCAAGATCGGTTTATATGACAGCTATATAAGGTTATGGACCGATTTGAACCATACTTGGCACAGTTGTTGGATATCGTAACAAAACACGTCGTGCAAAATTTCATTCCAATCGGATAAGAATTGCGCACTCTAGAGGCTCAAGAAGTCAAGACCCAAGATCGGTTTATATGGCAGCTATATCGGGTTATAAACCGATTTGAACCATGTTTGGCACAGTTGTTGGATATCATAACAAAACACGTCGTGCAAAATTTCATCTTAATCGGATAAGAATTGCGCACTCTAGAGGCTCAAGAAGTCAAGACCCAAGATCGGTTTATATGGCAGCTATATCAGGTTATGAACCGATTTAAACCATATTTGGCACAGTTGTTGGATATCATAACAAAACACGTCGTGCAAAATTTCATTCCAATCGGATAAGAATTGCGCACTCTAGAGGCTCAAGAAGTCAAGACCCAAGATCGGTTTATATGGCAGCTATATCAGGTTATGAACCGATTTGAACCATACTTGGCACAGATGTTGGATATCATAACAAAACACGTCGTGCAAAATTTCATTCCAATCGGATAAGAATTGCGCACTCTAGAGGCTCAAGAAGTCAAGACCCAAGATCGGTTTATATGGCAGCTATATCAAAACATGGACCGATATGGCCCATTTACAATACCAACCGACCTACACTAATAAGAAGTATTTGTGCAAAATTTCAAGCGGCTAGCTTTACTCCTTCGGAAGTTAGCGTGCTTTCGACAGACAGACGGACGGACGGACGGACGGACGGACGGACGGACGGACGGACGGACAGACGGACGGACATGGCTAGATCGACATAAAATTTCACGACGATCAAGAATATATATACTTTATGGGGTCTCAGACGAATATTTCGAGTAGTTACAATCAGAATGACGAAATTAGTATACCCCCCATCTTATGGTGGAGGGTATAAAAATGTCAGCGGTTTTTAACCTTTTAATGCTGGCGACATTTTTTATGGTACTATGCTATTTGAAACAAGTAAATTTTGGGAAAACACCACCATGGACTCTGCTAAAAATTTATACCAATTAAATTAAGTTGAAGGGCATAATTTTATTCTACACACCAAACATCCTTCTGTCAAACCAGCAAAAATAAGAGCTACTAGGAACCGAACACGGATAATCGAGAGACCGGTTTATATGGCAGCTGGGTGACGTTATAGATTGATTTGGACCGTACTTGGCACAGTTGTTGGAAGTCGTAACAGAACACCGCATGCAAAATGTCCGCCATAAAGTCAAATCGTGAGATCGTTTTAAATGGGAGCTATATGAGGTTAAGTCATAACGGAACGGAACTATGTGTAAAATTTCAAGTCGCCTTTAGTTTTGGGTGGTACTTTTGGGGTAAGGGGGAGGGTCCGCCCCCCCTGGAGACTTCAAAAAATTATATAGCCTATTGCTCCTCCCGGACCACACCCCACAATCTGTGAAAACCTGAAAGAAATCTAGGTTCAGCCGTTTTTGAGCCTATACGGAACAAACAAATTTACAAACCCACAAACAAATAAACAAACATACAAACACAAATTTATTTTTATATAAATAGACTAGCTGAGCCCGGCCCGCTCTGCTACGCCCGATTATGCTATGTTGGAGAGAAGTACTCTAAATTTTAACATTTCTGCGCAATTGTAGTTGAAAATGTATTACAATTATCCTATGGATTTTTCTACACTCAAGTACCTCTTATTTAAACCCCACATTGCAATGGTGAGTAAAAGTCCTTATTGTGGTGTGGTGGACCCCCAGACACTTGGTCCCAAAAGTGAAAGTCAATTTCGTGCTATATTCCCAAAGACCTTTCATTTAAGATCCCTATTGTCATGGTCGGTAAATATGTCCGGTTTGAAGGGTTTTATAGTGATGGGGTGACCCACGAAACACTTAGTTCCGCAATTAGATATCAGATTCGTTTTCTACTTTCAAATACCTTTAATGTGAGTCCCATATTGTAGTGGTTGGTCTACAAATCCGTTTGCTGGGTTTTGGGGGTGGGCGGCTCTCCTAGGCATCCCACCTCCCAATTTTTTCGTTTGTAGATCCTTCCTATATTTAATTTTTCTTTATTCAAAGGATCGATAGGTTGTCATAACAAAGATACATGCTGATGATTAATTTTTACCACTCTGCCTCTATCTGTACATGTTGGCATGTTTTTAATTGAATCAACTAAATCCAATTGGATCAAACAATTTCATTTGAAGACTGCCAGATGACGCTAATTTAAATGTAAGTGCTACTCGCTTAGAGTGGATCATATGGTGCGGTGGTTGTCTATGAATAGTCATTCATAGACAACCACCATACCATATGACTACATATTGGCTTGTCCAAAAAGTAATTGCGGATTTTTCATATAGTCGGCGTTGACAAATTTTTTCGAAGCTTGTGACTCTGTAATTGCATTCTTTCTTCTGTCAGTTATCAGCTGTTACTTTTAGCTTGCTTTAGAAAAAAAGTGTAAAATAAGTATATTTGATTAAAGTTCATTTTAAGTTTTATTAAAAATGCATTTACTTTCTTTTAAAAAATCCGCAATTACTTTTTGGGCAATCCAATATTAAATAGTCATCATTTACTCCTTTTTTATACACACCACCCAAGGATGGGGTATAATCATTTTGTTATTCCGTTTGCAACATATCGAAATATCCATTTCCGACCATATAATGTCGGAATGTCGGGAGATCGGTTTATATGGGAGCTATAACAGGTTATAAACCGATTTGGACCATTCTTAACACAGTTGTTGGAAGTCATAAGAGAACGCTTCGTGTAAAAATTCATTCAAATAACAGAACACTACAAGTAAGATTTCAGCCAAATCGCGGCTTGTAAGGGCTCAAGAAGTCAAATCGAGAAATCGGTTCATATGGGAGCTATAACATATTCTTGACCGATTTGGATCGTACTTGACACAGTTGTTGGAAGTCATAACAGAACACTATGTGTATCTCAACCGATATGGCATATTTGCAATCCCCATCAACCTACATCAATACTAAGTATCTGTGCAATTTTTCAAGCGGCTAGCTTTACTCGTTCGACCGCTATCGTGATTTCGACAGACGGACGCACATGGCTAGATCGACTAAGAATGTCGAGACGATCAAGAATATATTTACTCTATGAGGTCCTAGATCAATATTTCGAGGTGTTACAAACGGAATGACTAGATTAGTATACCCCCATCTTATGGTGGAGGTACGGTGGTTGTATAAAAATAGTATGGGAGCATGCGGTACGCCGTTCGGACTCGGACATAAAGAGGAGGCCCCTTATCTTTGAGTTTGAACCTGACTCGGGCAGCACTCATTGATATGTGAAAAGTTTGCCCGTTTTCCTTAATGGAATGTTGATGGACAAACTAGCATTTTTACCTTGTTTGTAAAGAAGTAACTGTCTGTTTTATTTTATTTTTGAAAAAAAAAAAAAAATACTTAAAAAAATGTGTTTTTTACTTGCTGGCCCGGTGCACATCGCTACCCCATAAAATGGATTTTTATTTTTAACCATTTTTAAGCTGGTGATTAAGACATACAGGGCTTTTCATCTTTTCATTTCAAAGCTACCACTAGGCAATTTTATACCCACCACCATAGGAGGGGGTATACACAGAAAAAAAAAATAACTTGTAGAAAAAACCAACTACCAAATTTGTATGTGAAACTTTAATTTCTTAACGAATTTTAGCATTGAACCAAAGACATTCTTTGTTGAAGTATGTAAGTAAGTCTCCACAAGAGACTTGACAGACAAACTATTGAAATTTTGTTGACTTTCAACAAATTCTTTAGTTGAGGTGAGGCACAAAACTCCCATGCCATTCATGACTTGCAAACAAAGGATCGGGTCCCCCGGTCGGCCAAAAAAAATGTTGAATTTTTTCTTTATTATTGTAGAAAATTCGGCATAAAAAACTAAGAAGTTCGGATTCAGAAAAAAAATTTTTTGAGTGTTTTTTACCATTTTTTTTTATTTTAACTAATTGAGACACTTATTCTGTACAGCAGTACTTATTGATTTATTTCATTACAAAGAATATGCTGTCGGTAGGCTAGAGGATGCATGAGATCATGAGTTTAATACCAAAATTATTAAAATTTGTTTTTAAGTGTAATAGTAGAGAGTGATAGAGGTAAACCCGAGAGCAGCATTAAAACGAACAAGACAAAGCAGCGCGAGCCGAACAAAGAAAATAAAAACATAGATAGTTTTTTGTCTCGCTTATGGATATATTGCTGTTGTTCTTGTTATATGTTGGCTCGCATAGAGTGCCTTTCGTTAACAAATTTTAACTTTGGGTCGTTGAGATTCAAAAGAAATTGTTGCAGGAAAATTAACAACTTTCGTACTCGTTATTTCGACCAAAGTTATTGTTTTTCAAAATTATTTTTATCTGTGTTCTTTCTAGTCATTCCGTTTGTAATACCTCGAAATATTCGTCTAAGACTCCTTATAGTATATATATCCTTGATCGTTTCGACGTTCTGAGTCCATGCACGTCCGTCCGCCTGTGAAAATCGCAAAAGCGTTCGAACGCGCAAAGCTAGCCGCTTGAAATTTTGCCCATATACTTAGTATTGATGTAGGTCGTTGGAGATTGCAAATGGGCCATATCGGTTCAGATTTAGATATAGGTTCCATAAAAACCGATCTTCCGATTTGACTTCTTGAGCCCCTGGAACCCGCAATTTTCTTGCGATTTTGGATTAATTGTTCGGCTATAATTTCAAACAACTGTGCCAATCGGTCTATAACCTGATATAACTGGCATATAAACCGATCTCCTGATTTGACTTCTTAAGTCCTTACAAGCCGCAACTTTTGTCCGATTTGGCAACAAATCATAATAAATGACTTTCAACAACTGTGCCAAGAACTGTCTAATATAGACCAAATTAGACATCTGATATAGCTCTCATATAAACCGATCTCCCGATTTGACTTCTTGAGTCGTTACAAGCCCCAATTTTTGTTCGATTTGGTTTAAATTTTGCATGTGGTGTTCTGTTGCGACTTTCAATAATACGGTCCAAATACGGTCCAAATCAGTCTATAACCTGGTACTATTTATTTATTTATTTATTTTTGTAGCCGTTGAGTGAAGCGGACGTTTTTTTATTTTTATCTCGGAATAGGGATCACCTATTAAGAAAAAAATTTTAAGACTTTTGGAGTAGGCTAGAAATGGACTCTAAAGACTCAACATCTGCGGTTATGGCGACAGGCCGTAGCGTGTTGTCCTCCCCTCTTATAGGTGTGGATGCCTTGGCATCTTTAGTCGAAAGTAATGCTTCAAGCGCACAACTAGCCGTCAGACTAATTAATGAGAAAGAGACGGACAAACCAGAGGGATGCACAGTTCGTCCCCAGCCTTTAAGTTGAGGTGGAGTTTCTGACTCGGATTCAGACAGCGACTGTGTCAATGAAACAGTCATCATAGCCGAATCGAGAGATGAGGGCATCGCGATGACGGCAGAAGTGAGCGATGGCTCTGCTATGCTCACAAGCAAATCGAGAAAGCGATCCAGTGAACGACGAAGGAGACAGAGGAGTATGTACCGGCAGCGTAATCGGGCGAAAGTGCAGGATGGTGGAAGGGATAGAACTGACATTCCAAGCACTTCTACGGAAGCTGGAAAAAGAATCAGATCTCCCGAAGAGCATAACACTTCTAAAATACTGAAGATGAAAAAGAGCCCCCGCTTTCAAGTACCCTAGGAAAACCAAGCCAGCCATCCCCCAATGGAGACCCCAAACAGTGTCCTGCGGAGGTAGACAAAGTTGGAACAGGAATGAAGGAAGCGTGCACTACCCCTGAGTCTGCATGGAGGTCTGTGACTTCCAATAGGAGGCCACAGCCATCATGGAAGGGGAAGATGGTCGCCGAGAATGGTGAGGAGTGGAAAGGAAGCACAACAGAGATGAGCTGGCTTATACAGTTATCAATATCGGCTGTGCATCCGGTAGGATTTCACCAGATCATCGGTCCCAACGATCGGATTTTTGAACATGTGTGGAACTCTGTAAAGGGTCCACCCATACAAATAATGAGCTGCGAGTTTAGAGGGGACATCTTTACGCTGCGTTTTGCGTCGGCGGAATGTATTGATACCGTCAAACAGCACGTCGGAGGTATTCACGCTCCCTGGGAGGGCGCAAAGCTCGACTTGGTGAGAAAGATGGATATCCGCCAGCTCACAAAGGCTACGGTCTTCATCAAGGGATGGGGCAGTAAATTTACGACGGAACGCATGTTGGGATCCTTGGGCAAGCAAAACGAAGGTTTGGTCGCAGAGAAGTGGAAGGTCTTCCACAGGGAGGAGAAGGAGGAAGGAACTCTCTTTGGAGGAGGAGGATAGACAGAAATTTTCATTCTGAGACAACAGGCCGTGCAGTGGCAGATGACTCAACACAGCCAAACAAATAGGGGCCGACAACCAGACAATCACGGCATCTCTCAATATTGGAGAGACTAGTAGAAGCAAAGATCCTAATACTAAAATATCAGGCAGTGGAGTGGCGAGAGACCCAACACAGCCTAACAAACAGGAAAGCGACGACGGACCCATCACCAACTTAAAGATTCGGAATACTGGGATAAGTAAAGATCCTAATATTGAAAAATTAGGCAGCGCAGCGACAGAAGTCTCAAGAAACCCATTTACTTAAGATTTGAAAGGCTAAGATAGGCAACGATTCTAGTATTGATACAGTATAGGGAATGGAAACCCAATACAGCTTAACGAACAGGGACCCGACGATGGGACCATTACCGACTTTGAAAAGAGTCGGAAGACCAGACTAGGCAAGGAACCCAAAACGATGACATCAGGCAGTGCAGTGACAGGAAAGTAAATGCAGTCTAAAGAACAGGCAGCAGACAATGAGATCATCCGCTACTCCCAAGATGCCCGTTTGCTGGAGGACCAATGATTGAGACTGCTGTACACGCTCTGATGGAGAAAGACAGCAAGGGCAAGATTATCATGCCCGGAACAAAATTTCCGGACTGAACCATATCAACCACCAATTATTCTTTACTAACACTGGTACTCGGCCGAGGACCTGCGCTATTTGTCATGAAAATTTGAATTAAATATTTTCCCCAGAGTTGTCAACGTCGGATGCAACAGTGGTGAGACAGGGAGACGGTGGAGCATACTTGGCATCTCTTTATCTGCCTTTCGACTCTCCGACAGCGCCACCAACGTCGAAGCTGCAACGGCTGGTAAGGAAAGCAAAACAGACACGAAATGAGGTACTATGAGGGTGCGATACGAACTCGCACCACATTTAGAGGTTCTTTCGCAATTTCTTCGACATAAATACATCATACCAATGTTCGACCTTTTAAGTCCTCAAACATAAAGATTTCTAATGATGACCCGCCATGGTGGTGTATCTCCCGTGGCTTTCATTTTTCCATTGTGTATTAAATTTTCGATCATTAAGCTCATCTCGCAAGAGAAATTAACACATCATTAGAAAAATGATCATCGCCCTAACAGGCACATAAAATAAGAAATTAAAAACAAAAACATTTTGTATACATTTTTAGAATCCATGGTAGGGGGCTCCCAAGATTCTGCCCGGCCGAACTTATCACGCTTTCACTTGTTTAAGATCCGCAGGTCCTTCCTGTGTGTATCCCAATTTGAGGGCAAAAGGTGTACTCTACTACCACAGATCATTTATTGCTGTCCTAGTTTATCCTGATCGGTCGTCATATATTATTATACCCACCACCGAAGGATGGGGGTATATTCATTTTGTCATTCCGTTTGCAACACATCGAAATATCCATTTCCGACCCTATAAAGTATATATATTCTTGATCAGCGTAAAAATCTAAGACGATCTAGCCATGTCCGTCCGTCTGTCTGTTGAAATCACGCTACAGTCTTTAAAAATAGAGATATTGAGCTGAAATTTTGCACAGATTCTTTTTTTGTCCATAAGCAGGTTAAGTTCGAAGATGGGCTATATCGGACTATATCTTGATATAGCCCCCATATAGACCGATCCGCCGATTTAGGGTCTTAGGCCCATAAAAGCCACATTTATTATCCGATTTTGTTGAAATTTGAGACAGTGAGTTGTGTCAGGCCCTTCGACATCCTTCGTCAATTTGGCTCAGATCGGTCCATGTTTGGATATAGCTGCCATATAGACCGATCCTCCGATTTAGGGTCTATGGCCCATAAAAGCCACATTCATGGTCCGATTTCGCTGAAATTTGGGGCAGTGAATTGTGTAAGGCCCATCGACATCCTTCGTTAATTTGGTTCAGATCGGTTCAGATTTGGATATAGCTGCCATATAGACCGATCCTCCGGTTTACGGTCTTAGGCCCACAAAAGCCACATTTATTATCCGATTTTGATGAATTGTGAATTGTGTTAGGCCCATCGACATCCTTCGTTAATTTGGCTCAGATCGGTCCAGATTTGGATATATCTGCCATATAGATCGATCCTCCGATTTATGGTGTAAGGCCCATAATAGCCACATTCATTATCCGATTTTGCTGAAATTTGCGAAAGTGAGATGTGTTAGGCCCTTTGACATATTTCTTCAATTTGGTCCAGATCGGTTCAAATTTGGATATAGCTGCCATATAGACCGATTTCTTGATTTATGGTTTTGGGCCCATAAAATGCTCATTTATTGCCCGATGTCCCCGAAATTTGGAACAGTGAGTTAAGTTAAGCCCCTTGACATACTTCTGCAATATCGCACAGATCGGTCCAGATTTGGATATAGCTGCCATATAGACCGATATCTAGGTTTTAGGTTTTGGGGCCATAAAAGACGCATTTATTGTCCGATGTCGCTGAAATTTGAGACAGTGAGTTTGGTTAGGCTCTTCGACGTCCTTCTTCAATTTTGAATATAGCTGCCATATAGACCGATCTCTGGATTTAAGGTTTAGGGCCCATAAAAGAGGCATTTATTGTCCGATTTCGCCGAAATTTGGGACAGTGCTTAGTGTTAGGCTCTTCGACATGTTTATGCAACTTGACCCAAATCGGTCCAGATTTGGATATAGCTGCCATGTAGACCGATATCTCGATTTAAAGTCTTGGCCCCATAAAAGGCGCATTTATAATCCGATTTCACTGAAATTTGACACAGTGACTTATGTTCGGCTTTTCGACATCCGTGTCGTATATAGTTCAGATCGGTATGAGGTATATGAATATAAGGTATGAAATTTTCACCGAATTTTGATGAAAGGTGGTTTACATATATACCCGAGGTGGTGTATATCCAAAGTTCGGCCCGGCCGAACTTACCGCCTTTTTACTTGTTTTTAATTCTTTATGTTTTGGGTAGGATAGGGGAGAGGGGTTGTGTCCTCTGCCACTTCCTCTCATTTGTGTACAATATGTGCTCAGTCGTCCTACATGACATGTTGGTATTGTTTATATTGGGAGGAGTGGGTCGGATTTATTATTATTATTTTTTTTTCTACTCGATTTTTGCAAGTTTTCTTAGTTTCTCCTATAATAAAAAAATAATTTCTACCGTAATTACCACGAATTTTCCACTCCAAATCGTACTTATGAGCTTGTTTTCTGATTTGGTTTATGATAGATGCTTAGAAATTACCTCACTTTCATTAGCTGTGCCACATTTCTCTAACGAATTGAAAGCATTGCAGGTTTTGCACATTTTGCGCATGCGTGTCATGCTGTCTTTTAAATATTAACACGTTTAAAGTTTAAAAAAAAAAGAAGAAGAAAAACGTGTGCGCAAAACTGTAATGGAGTGACGCACACGCACACCAATAAATGTCTGAATGACTGACTGGCTTGATAATGACGATGGCCTTACATTGGTCTAGCCGTCTAACTTACAATTGAGTGGCTCTTTGGTTTGGCCACTAATGAGTTGCATGGGGAGGGGAGGTTAGAGGGGATCTCCGGCTGCCATTTCTGATGGATTGGGTAAAACGAAAGTGTTTTCGTTTTCACTTTTAATTGTTGAACTAGAAAACTAACGATCGTGCTGTAAATAAATGAATGCCGCAACTTATAGACAAAATTAAGAAAATGGGGAAAGAAAAAAAAAAAAAAAAACATTATATGGACAACTGTAAAACAAACTCTTCCGAAATGAAATCAAATGAGAGCGAAAATTAAATAAATAGTCATTTCAAGTCAAAGTGGTGAGGCAAACATAACAACAGCAGCAGTTAACACATTTTAAATAATAATTTGTCACTTAAATTAACAATTATGTTGAAAGTGAAATTAAAATTGTAACTGGCGCTTAACGAAAGCTCTTTAACAGCAGAACAGCAAAAAGAAACATTGGAGTCGTGGATGTTTATGAGAAATGTTGCGAGTATATTGAAATATTTGACTATGTATTGAGGGATGGAAGACAGACAGAAACACAGAATTGGAATATTTTAGGCCTAAAGCTATGCCCTGGATTACTAAGCTCTCACATGGGCTATTTAAATTGAATGCAGGTCAAAGAAAGTCTCTTCTTCGAAACCAAAGGCTATAAAAAATTTAAAAAAATAAAAATTATTTTTAGCAATATTAGCGATTATTAAGGTTTTTCACATTAAATATTAAAAAGAAAAAAATATTGGGTTGCCCAAAAAGTAATTGCGGATTTTTTAAAAGAAAGTAAATGCATTTTTAATAAAACTTAGAATGAACTTTAATCAAATATACTTTGTTACACTTTTTTTTCTAAAGCAAGCTAAAAGTAACAGCTGATAACTGACAGAAGAAAGAATGCAAGTACAGAGTCATAAGCTGTGAAAAAATATGTCGACGCCGACTATATGAAAAATCCGCAATTACTTTTTGGGCAACCCAGAATTAATGTCAGAATTAATGAAGCTGGGAAAACAATATTTAGAAATTTTAAGATTGCTGAAACGATGTGTTTAGAGAAAACAATAAATTTAAGTTTCATTAAAATTTGTGTCATCAAGTTTTATAAAAATTTTATGAAAAAATTCATGAAAATTTTGTTTTTATAGAAAATTTTATTAAAATTTGTCTTTATAGAAAATGATATTACAATTTTGTTTTTAGTGAAAATTTTTGGCAGGATTTATGCCATCTGAAAAAATGGTATGGCAGCCACCGACTCGGCTACACAAAGGAGGCTCCTTCCTTATCAATGAACTTAAAAACTTGAATTGGACAGCACTCAATCATATGTGAGAAGTTTGCCCCTATTCCTTTGCAGAAAATTTTATTAAAATGTTGTCTTTAGAGAAACTTTTATTAAAATTTAGCTTCTAGAGAAAATTTAATTGAAATCTTGACTTTATAGAATATTTCATTAAAATGTTGTCTGTAGTGAAAAATTTATTAAACTTTTATCTTTATCTTGTCTGTTTGCGCGTTCTTTTTTTATACCCACTACCATAGGATGGGTGTATACTTATCTGGTCATTCCGTTGGTAACACCTCAAAATATATATTCTTGATCCTCTCGGCGTTCTGAGTCGACCTAGCCATGTCCGTCCATCCGTCTGTCAAAATCACGAAAGAGGTCGAACGCGTAAAGCTAGCCGCTTGAAATTTTGCACAAGTACTATATATCGATGTAAGTTGTTGGAGATTGCAATGGGCAATATCGGTTCAGATTTACCGGTTCTATTGCGCTTGTGAAGCAAGTCGTCTTAAAGAGCCCTGTCCAAATTCAGATCTGTGATTTACAATCTACTCTAGTTGGGATGGTATGTAAAGCACCATGATCCATTTGACATCGTCCGCTGAAGGTATTTCTTAGTCGAAAATGAAATAGCAATACGGATAGCCAGTCAAATGCTTCTAGAAACAAAACACTTTTGCTTAATTTTTTTTTTTGCTATAAAATTTTGGAATAAAAAGCCTTAAACAATGGTCTAAAGCCGAACAATATCCTGCAAAGGAATCTCAATCTTACCTTTAGAGGAAATTTTATTTAAATTTGGTATTAAAAGAACATTCTATGAAAATTTTGTCTATATAGCAAATTTTATTTAAATTTTCCATTAAAAAACATTTTTTAAAATTTAATAACAATTTTGTCTTTAGAGAGAATTCTATTAAAATTTTTTCTTTTTAGAAAATTTTGTCTTCAGTGAAAATTTAGATTCCGTTGCAGGATACTGTCCGGCTTTAGACCATTGTTCAATACTTTCAATTCAAAGCATAGCAGAACAAGTAAAAAGGCGTTAAGTTCAACCGGGCCGAACTTTGGATAACCACCACCTCAGATTATAAGCAAACCACCTTTCGTCATAATCCGGTGAAAAATACAAAATTTATGACGCCATAACAGCTGATTCGAAATATCCGATCCGATTTGGACCAAATTCGTCACGCACATTGAGTGGTATAATAAGTACAAGTCACATTGTTCAATTTTGTTAAACAAAATATTGGACTTTTTGGCAGCTGTATCCAAATATAGACCGATCGGAACCACATACGACACGGATGTCGAAAAGCCTACAATAAGTCACTGCGTCAAATTTAGGAGAAATTGGATTATACATGCGCCAAGACTTTAAATCGAGTGATCGGTCTATATGACAGCTATGTCCATATCTGAACCGATCTGGGCCAAATTGAAGATGGATATCGAATGGACTAACACAATTCACTGTCCCAAATTTCGGCAAAATCGGCCACTAAATGCGTCTTTCATGGGCCCAAGACTTTAAATCGTGAGATCGGTCTATATGGCAGCTATATTCAAATCTGGACCGATCTGAGCCATATAGATGAAGGATGTCGAAGGGCCTAACACAAATCACAGTACCAAATATCGGCGACATCGGACAGTAAATGCGACTTAGATCGAGAGATCGGTCTATATCACAACTACATCCAAATCTGGACCAAATTGAACCAGGATGTCGGAGGGCCTGATACAACTCACTGTTCGAAATTTCGCCGAAATCAGACAATAAATGCGCCTTTTAATGGGCCCAAGACCCCAAATCGAGAGATCGGTCTATACGGCAGCTATATCGAAATATGGAGTGATATGGGCCAAATTGAAGAAGGATGTAGGAGTTGCTAACGCAACTTACTGTCCCAAATTTCGGTGACATCGGACAATAAATGCCTCTTTTATGGGCCCAAAACCTTAAATCGAGAGATCGGTCTATATAGCAGCTATATCCAAATCTGGACCATTCTGGGCCAAATTGAAGAAGGATTTCGCCGAAATTTGGGACAGTTAGTTGTAGTAGGTCCTTTTAATACAACTCACTGTCCCAAATTTCGGCGAAATCGGACAATAAATGCGTCTGTTATGGGCCCAAGACTTTAAGTCGGCGGATCGGTCTATATGAAGGCTATATCAAGTTATGGTCCGGTATAGCTCATTTAGAATATGTATACTTTATAGGGTCGGAAATGGATATTTAGGTGTGTCTAACGGAATGACAAAATGAATATACCCCCATGCTATGGAGGTGGGTATAAAAATATTTAAAAGTCAGCAAAAGTGAAAATTTTATTAAAATTTTGTCTTAATAGAAAAATTTATTGAAATTATGTCTTTAGGGAAAATTTTGTTTTCAGTTGGAATTCCAAATGGACCATATCGGTCCATGTTTTCATATAGCTGTTATATAAACCGACCTGGGGTCTTGACTTCTTGAGCATCTAGAGGGCGCAATTCTTATCCGATTTGGCTGAAATTTTGTACAACGGCTTCTCCCGTCATGATCGTTAAGATACGTGTTAAATATGCTCTGAATCGGTCTATAGCTTGATACAGCTCCCATATAAACCGATCACCCTATTCTACTTCATGAGCACCTGAAGGACGCAATTCATATATGAATTGGCTGGCATTTTACACAATGACTTCTACTATGGTTCGGCCTGGCCGAACTTAGCACGCTTTTACTGGTTTCAGAGAAATTTTGTCCTTTTGTGTTTTTAAATTTCCACATTTCACCACCAAAATAACTTACAACCATAATACTTTCCTTTTGACGATTTCAAAAAAAAAATCTCTACATTTTCTTTTAATTTCTTTCCGCAGAAACTAATTAAAAGAACATCTTTTTTTGCAAAAGCCCAATGCCACCATCAACACCAAACAGTCACACGCGAAAAGAAACAATAGTAAGAAACAAAATCTTTTTTATAAGCAATTACCAAAATAATATTTAATCTTGGCGCACAGAGAAAAAGAAGCATTCCAGTGAGCAGACGAATGAAAGGCATTAACACTGCTCCCAAAGCAGCATCCCGCTATTCAACACCTCGTAACACACTCTTGGGCAGCACTGAAAACCGAACGAGCACCGCTGCAGCCGCTACTCTTCATCTCATTAACCTTAATTGCATTCTAGCAAGTCGAAAAGCCACCGAAAGCCGAAAGAAAACCTTTGGTCACTATGGAGGAACCCCAACAGCGATGAAGATGATGATGGCTGCGTGGATGATTAAGAGACTCAGGATACAAATGCAACAACAAAACAGGCTGCTCAACGCAACACTTTCGCTTAGAGGCAAACCCCCTCCATAACGAACGTTTCAGTGTAGCGCTTTACGAAAATCAACATAAAAAACGGTAAAAAAATCAGGTCAACAAACTTTTGCTTGAAAAGAAAGTGAATGAAGATCGATCAAGAGGTCTGAGTGGGGATTTTCTTGAGCAATTTAGAAATAAACTTGAAAGATTTTTTTTTTTACATTTAAAAAAAAAAAAAAAACATTTAATTTTCTAAGAAATAAATTTTTAATAAAGATTCAATTTGACCAAATTTGTTATTCAAAAAAAAAAACTTGCCAAAATTTTCGAAAGATACAAATTCTACAGCTAAATAAATGTACAAAATTTTCTGTAGAAAATATTTTTGACAAAATCTTCTGTATTTCAAGGTAATTTGATTATTTTGAGTTTGTATAAAAAATTTGTGAATAAAACAATTAAAAGAAGTCTGATAATATCCGATTGTGAAAACAAATTTTGCAAATTTTCTATGGAAAAATTATTTTTTTTTTTTACAGTTTTTGTTTGTTTCTCTTTCGAGACGAGCTGAATGATCGAAGATGCAAAATGGAAAAGCAAAGCCAAAGATAGCAACACACACCAACCACTATGGGACGCATTTCGTCTTTGGTTAGAAGACTTTTCAACCCTATTAGGTGTGATGGCTTCAAAGGCCGTGTGTTGGTATGTTGTATTTGAATCGTATTAATAGCGAAAACGCATCTATGATACAATTACCACAATAACCACGCTCGACAACCCTGTCTATTAGGTGTACTTGTTCCACTGCATTTTTATTTTTGATGACAGACATGATATCTGTGACAAACTACACTTCTTCCGTACTACACAAGGTGAAAACAAGTAAAAGCGTGCTAAGTTCGGCCGGGCCGAATCTTATATACCCTCCACCATGGATCGCATTTGTCGAGTTCTTTTCCCGGCATCTCTTCTTAGGCAAAAAAGGATATAAGAAAAGAGTTGCTCTGCTATTAAAACGATATCAAGATATGGTCCGGTTCGGACCACAATTAAATTATATGTTGGAGACCTGTGTAAAATTTCAGCCAATTCGTATAAGAATTGCGCCCATTGGGACTCACGAAGTAAAATAGAGAGAACGATTTATATGGGATCTGTATCGGGCTATAGACCGATTCAGACCATAATAAACACGTTTGTTGATGTTCATGAGAGGATCCATCGTACAAAATTTCAGGCATATCGGATAATAATTGCGACCTCTAGGGGTCAAGAAGTCAAGATCCCAGATCGGTTTATATGGCAGCTATATCAGGTTATGAACCGATTTGAACCTTATTTGACACAGTTGTTGAAAGTAAAAATAAAATACGTCATGCAAAATTTCAGCCTCCAGAAGCTCAAGAAATCAAATCCCCAGATCTGTTTATATGACAGCTATATCAGGTTATGAACCGATTTGAACCATACTTGGCACAGTTGTTGGATATTATAACGAAATACTTCGTGCAAAAATTCATTCAAATCGGATAAGAATTGTGCCCTCTAGAGGGTCAAGAAGTCAAGACCCAAGATCGGTTTATATGGTAGCTATATCAGGTTATGGGCCGATTTGAACCATACTAGGCACAGTTGTTGGGTATCATAACAAAACACTTCGTGCAAAATTTCATCCCAATCGGATAAGAATTGCGCACGCTAGAGCCTCAAGAAGTCAAGACCCAAGATCGGTTTATATGGCAGCTATATCAGGTTATGGACCGATTTGAACCATACTTAGCACAGTTGTTGGATATCATAGCAAAACACGTTATGCAAAATTTCATTCCAATCGGATAAGAATTGCGCACGCTAGAGGCTCAAGAAGTCAAGACCCAAGATCGGTTTATATGGCAGCTATATCAAAACATGGACCGATATGGCCCATTTACAATACCAACCGACCTACACTAATAAGAAGTATTTGTGCAAAATTTCAAGCGGCTAGCTTTACTCCTTCGAAAGTTAGCGTGCTTTCGACAGACAGACGGACGGACGGACGGACGGACGGACGGACAGACGGACGGACATGGCTAGATCGACATAAAATTTCACGACCATCAAGAATATATATACTTTATGGGGTCCCAGACGAATATTTCGAGTAGTTACAAACAGAATGACGAAATTAGTATACCCCCCATCTTATGGTGGAGGGTATAAAAATCAAAAATAATTTTGACAATATTACAAAAATTTTCTACAAAATAAAATTTAACAAATTTTTTATAGACAAATTTGTTGATCAATATTTCTAGAAAAAAAAGTATTTATACAATTTTCTACAGAAAAATATTTTCAAAAATTTTTTTCCTAGAAATAAAACATTGACAAAATCTTATATATAACAAGTAAAAGCGTGCTAAGTTCGGCCGGGCCGAATCTCATATACCCTCCACCATGGATCGCATTTGCCGAGTTCTTCTCCCGGCATCTCTTCTTAGGCAAAAAAAGGATAAAAGAAAAGATTTGCTCTGCTATTATTATATTATTACATGTTGGAGGCCTGTGTAAAATGTCAGCCAATTCGAATAAGAATTGCGTCCTTTGGGGGCTCAAGAAGTAAAATGGAGAGATCGATTTATATGGGAGCTATAGGCCGATTCAGATCATAATAAACAAGTATTTTGATGGTCATGAGAGGATCCGTAGTACATAATTTCAGGCACATCGGATAATAATTGCGACCTCTAGAGGCTCAAGAAGTCAAGATCCCAGATCGGTTTATATGGCAACTATATCAGGTAATGAACCGATTTGAACCTTATTTGACACAGTTGTTGGAAGTAAAAATAAAATACTTCATGACAATTTTCAACCAAATCGGAAAGGAATTGCGCCCTCTAGAAGCTCAAGAAGTCAAGTCCCCAGATCTGTTTATATGACAGCTATATCAGGTTATGAACCGATTTGAACCACATTTGGCACAGTTGTTGGATACCATAACAAAACACTTCGTGCAAAATTTCATTCGAATCGGATAAGAATTGCGCACTCTAGAGGCTCAGGAAGTCAAGACCCAAGATCGGTTTATATGACAGTTATATCAGGTTATGGACAGATTTGAACCATACTTGGCACAGTTATTGGATATCATAACAAAACACGTCGTGCTAAATTTCATTCCAATCGGATAAGAATTGCGCACTCTAGAGGCTCAAGAAGTCAAGACCCAAGATCGGTTTATATGGCAGCTATATTAAAACATTGACCGATATGGTCCATTTACAATACCAACCGACCTACACTAATAAGAAGTATTTGTGCAAAATTTCAAGCGGCTAGCTTTACTCCTTCGGAAGTTAGCGTGCTTTCGACAGACAGACAGACGGACGGACATGGCTAGATCGACATAAAATGTCACGACGGTCAAGAATATATATACTTTATGGGGTCTCAGACGAATATTTCGAGTAGTTACAAACAGAATGACGAAATTGGTATACCCCCATCCTATGGTGGAGGGTATAAAAATCAATTTGTGTTTGTTTGTAGGTTTGTTTATTTGTTTGTATGTTTGTGTGATCCTTATAGACTTAGAAACGGCTGAACCGATTTTCTTAAAATTTTCACAGATGGTGCATAATGATCCCCTGGTGAAAATAGGGAACTAAATTTTTTGAAATCTGCTGGTGGGGCGGACCCTCCCCCTTACCCTAGATTTCAGAAACGCCAGATCGCGGAGGTGGGTGGTGCGATTTTAGCGAAATTTTGAGTGCTCTCATATAGTATCCCAAAAACAAAAATTTGGTATTCAAATTACGGATGGGGTACCTAGGGGGGCTGCCCCACCCTAAAACCTACCAAACATATATTTAGACCAATCACGACAATATGGGACTCAAATGAAAGGTATTTAGGATAAGAAAACGTATCTGATATCCTATTGTCGGACCAAGTGCTAGGGGGACCACCCCAAGTCCCAAAACACCCCTAAATCGAACATATTTACCGACCATGGCAATATGGAACTCAAATGAAAGTTGTTTGCGAGTAGAATACGAATCTGATATCCAAATGTGGGACTACGTTTCTGGGGGTCCACCCCTTCCCAAAATACCCCCCAAACAGGACTTATTTACTAACCATGGCAATATGGGGTTTAAATAAAAGGTATTTGAATGCAGAATACGAATCTGATATTCAAATATGGGACCAAGTGTTTGGGGGGCCGCCTCTCACCAAAAACATCCCTTGAAGGGGACAAATTTACGACCATAGCAATATGGGGCTCAAATAATGCTATTTGGGAGTAGAATACGAATTTGATTTCCAAATGTAGGACCATGTAGTCAGGGCATCATCCCTTTCCCAAAATACCCCCAAAGGAAAACAAATTTTCGACCATGCCAATATGGGGCTCAAATGAAAGGTATTTGAGATTAGAAAACGAATTGGATAACCTATTTTGGGGACATGTGTTTGGGGGACGCCTCATCCTGTAAACTCCTATTAAGCCAATGGCAATATATGGTTTAAATAAATGGTATTTGAGTGAGGGGGGGGGGGGGCGCCCCAACCCCAAAACCCCCTAAAGTAGGTTTATGGGACGATTATGACAATATGGGGCTGGAATGAAAGGTATGAGGAAGTAGATTACGAATATGATCAGCATGGAGGAATACACTTTACAATTTGTTGATACTGGCGGGGGGCGGACCCTTCCCCGTTACCCCAAAAACACCACTTAAACACCGATAGCGACAATAGCAATATTAAATGAAAGGTATTGGAGTGTAGAATACGAATATGGTACAAACAATTGGGTTTAAGTATCCAAGGGGTTACCCGACCCCAAATACTCCCCAAACAAACATATTGGACATACTTATCAATATAGGACTCAAATGAAAGCTATTAGGGAGTAGACTAAGAATATGACATAAAGAATGCGGTCCAAAAAGCCGCCCAAGTGGGAATTTTCGTCGGTCTTATCTAGATGAGACTCAAATGAAAGGTATTTGGGAGCAGATTAGGAATATGACATTAAACTTTGTGTCCAAGAATCTCTGGGGTGCTTTGCCTATTTAAATCGCCTCCAATGGGTTATTGGATGCATTAAAACTATGGGGGATCAAATGATAGATGTTATTGAGTGGAGTGCGTCTTTCAAATTTGTGCTCAAGTGGCGGATTGGATTTGGCGCATAGGCCTCCTATAGACGCCCTCATCAAACAGCTGGATATACCAATCATGACAATATGGGGTTCAAATGAAAGGTATACGGTTGTGGACTGCGAATCTGATATCTTTATTCTGCTCGGACCACCTCACCCCTAAGCAGTCGGTCAATCATAAGGACCTAACAGGAAAGTGTATGATGTAATTATTTTGGGGACACAAATAGATGTAGGTCGCCTCCTCCTTAACCTAATTTTCAAAAACACCAGATCTCGGAGATGGGTAGGGCGATTTACGCGAAATTTTGTTTGCACACTTACAGTAACCTAAAAATATAAATTTATTATCAAAATCTGGTGTGGGATGCCCAAAAACACGCTAAATGGATTTATGGATCAATTACTACAAAATGGATATCAAATTAAAAGTATTTGAGAGTTGAAAACGAGTGGGACTTAATGTTTCGTGGGTCACCCCATATCTAAAAATCCCTCAAATCGGACAAATTTATAGACTATAGCAATATGGGTCTTAAATGTACGGTATTTGGGAGTAGAGCACAAAATTGACTTTCACTTTTAGGACCAAGTGTCTAGGGGTCCACCACTCCCCAAACAATACTTTTACTGACCATTGCAATGTGGGGTTTAAATAAGAGGTATTTGAGAGTAGAAAAATCCACAGGAAAGTTGGAATACATTTTCAACTGAAATTAGACAGAAATTTCCAACATTTAGAGTACTCCTCTTCAACATAACATTATCGGGCGCAGCAGAACGGGGCGGGCTAAGCTAGTCTTATATATAAAAATCAATACTCGTTTGTTTGTTTCAAAAACGGCTGAACCAATTACCTTGAAATTTTTACAGATTGTGACGGTTGGTCTGGAAAGAAACATAGGCTCTATACCCACCCCAACCCCAAAACTCCCCGAAAGAGACATATTGGACGTTCATGTCAATATGAGCCTCAAATGAAAGGTATTTGGGAGTAGATTACGAATCTGGCATACAAAATCAGATCGAAGTATAGGGGGTTACCCCACCCCACAAGAACGCCCCAAATGGGCATATAACCCATCGTGACATTATGGGACTCGGTTTGTTAGTTTGTTCCGTATAATGAAAAATATATTTAGGAGTAGAGTTCGAATTTTATGTTAAAAATTGATTCCATGTAACTGGGGGGCCGCCACGACCCCAAAACACCCCTAAAATAGGTTTATTGGACAGTTATGGCAATATGGGACTTGAATTAAAGTTATTCGAGAGTATATTACGAATATGGTCAGTATGGAGCAATACTCATTAGAATTTGTTGATACTGGAAGGGGGCGGACACTCCCCCTTACCCCAAAAACGCCACCTAAAGTAGACCAATAGGCAAAATATGGGTATCAAATGAAAGGTATTGGAGACTAGAAAACGAATATCGTATTAGAATTTGGCTCCAAGTACCCAGCGGGCAGCCCCAACCCCAAAGCTCCTTTTAACAAATATATTCGACGTTCATGTCAATATGGGACTCAAATGAAAAGTGTTCGCCAGTAGATTACAAAATTGGGTATAAAAATTTACGCCCAAGTAATGGAAGGTCGGACTCCAAGCAACATCCAAGGAATGGGAGGAGGACTCAAATGAAAGGTATTTGGGAGTAGATTACGAATATGACATTAAAATTTGCATTCAAGACGCTTTTCCGCCTAAAAATACGTCAAATATGCTCATTGCCCCATTATAACAATGTGGGACTCAAATGAAAGGTATTTGAGAGTAGAAATCGAATTTGATATCCAATTTTGGAGCAAAGTGTTTGGGGGGCCCCCAAAGCACCCTTAACTGAACTTCATTTTCGACTATGGCAATATCGAGCTCATTTTAAGGGCAAAGTGCCGTGGACCGCCCCAGCCCCAAAACACCCTCCAAACGGTTCATATTTACCGACCATGGCAATATGGGGCTCAAATCAAAGGAATTAGGGAGTGGATCTTGAATTTGGTATCTATATTTCAGTCGAAATGTCTGGAGTGCCATCCCTCCCTTAAAAAGCACTTGCTGGGATCCACCGCACCCTCAAACAGCACTTATATCGGTAAATAAGTGCTGTTTGAGGGTGCGGTGGATCCCAGCAAGTGCTTTTTAAGGGAGGGATGGCACTGCCAATATGAGGCTTATATAAAATTTATTTGAAAGTAGAGCACGAAGCTTTTATTTACTTTAAGAGCCAAGTGTCTGGGTGGCCACCCCACTCCAGAACTACCCCCTAAACCAGAAATATTGGGTTGCCCAAAAAGTAATTGCGGATTTTTCATATAGTCAGCGTTGACAAATTTTTTCACAGCTTGTGGCTCTGTAATTGCATTCTTTCTTCTGTCAGTTATCAGCTGTTACTTTTAGCTTGCTTTAGAAAAAAAAGTGTAAAAAAGTATATTTGATTAAAGTTCATTCTAAGTTTTTTAATAAAAATGCATTTACTTTCTTTAAAAAAATCCGCAATTACTTTTTGGGCAACCCAATATTTACCAATACGGCAATATAGGATTCAAAAGAAGGACATTAGGGTGTAGAGTAAAAATTTGCCAAGGAACAGAGCAGAGGCAAACTTCTCACACATCAATGAGTACTCAATGATAAGGGACCTTTTTTATAGCCGAGTCCGAACGGCGTGCCTCATTGGGGAGACTTTTGTACATGACCTTGCATGGCATGGTACCACGCAAATGTCGCCAGGATTAAGAGGGGATAATTACCGTTTTAAATTTTGTCCGATATTCTCACCAGGATTCTAACGCAGGCGTTCAGCATCGTAGTCGGACATAGACTACAGTGGCACGAATCGGGTCCGGTTCGCCTAGTTTTCTATAGAAATAAATTTTTGACAAAATTTTAAATAAAATTAAAATCATGAAAAATGTTTTTACAGAAATAAAATTTTGACAAAATTTGTAATAAAAAATATGGGAATTTTTTTTTTTTCATAAAAAATGGAATTAAAAAAAATTGCTTTAGAAATAAAGGAAACAAAATTTTATATTAATCTTCAAAACACAAATCGCCTAAAAATTAAAATTAAGAATTTGGAAAGTGGAAGGTAAGGCTTTGTTCTCCCTTTCTGCGCTAAGGACAGAATATCAATAAAGTTAAAAATCACCAGAATATTAATAAAGTTAATTTTTTCCAAAAATTTCCTTTAGAAACAACAATTGGTCCTAACTTCAAATTTCATAAAAATTTGCATGAAAATCGAGCTTCGACCAAAATGTTTACATACATTTTTTATAAACAAAAATTTCTTTAAAACTTTCTAAAAAAAACTCCAGTCTACTATGAAACTAAAGTTTGGTTGAAAGTTTCTTTGAAAATTTCTTTTCACAATAAAATTTGAACTGCTTGAACTGTAATAAAAAAAAAAAAATTGAATGCCTTTATTTATTTCGAGCCTTAAAATTGAAATAGGCCTAATCTTTCACCCATGTAAACAATAGGCAAACCAGTTGTTGTGTCTTTCTGGTAGTTTCTCAAAATTATATGCATTTCTTGAATTGAGGTCACAACATTATTATCTGCTTTTGTTTTTTATTTTTTTTTTTTTAGTTTTAATTAATAATGTTTCAATAAAAGCTACAACAAATGCATGAAACACAAGCGCAGCCCAGCGCAATAAAAGAAACTCGCCGTTCAGTTATTTGGAAATCCAAGTCAATGAACTCCCTACGAAAAAATTTCACTTTACATTAAGCATCAAAAGACGAGGGTATGTCTTTTTTGCTTTTTTACTCAAGCCCACATCACTGTTTGGTCTTTCGCAGATCTTTTTCTTTAATGCGCTGGTCATAGGCTCTGTTGTATATCACGAGACATCATCAATCGTTCCCCACGCTGATGGCAGTTGTGGTGGTCGTGGAAGACTTGTTAGTAGGTCCCCCCTCCAAAGAAAAGTGAAATTTGTTTCGAAGCGCAACAAAAGGTTTTTGACTTCTTTTCAAAGCCAAAGCCAGTCTCAACGCCGCCGTTGACTTTAGACGCCGGCTGAATGAAAAGTACAAGTTTTGGTTTAAAGCGAAAGTGAAGTGATGTTTAGTGTGGCGAACGGAAGAGCGAAGTAAGGGAAATTTAAAAGCAACGCTGCTCTGACTGCATTGAAAACCTCGCTGTGGCCTCTATGGAGGGCTGGTTAGTCGTCTGGCTGCCTGTTGTTTGATACTCCAATTCACGCATGCGCAAATCAACCATTTTTTTTTTAGCTCTATAAGCGCTCTTAAGCATTTAGAGCGGAACCGACAGCATATTTGGTTAAATGTGTGCCTCAAAATTTAACTTTCTTTTTGAATGCATTGCTGGATTTTTAGGATCGAACGAGGCGAACAGCAGGCCACCCGCCCAGCGTCTCCAGACCTCTGGGCCACCTCTTTTTGTCGTTCGCCTATAGGTGGCAAAACGGACTCTCGAATCATCTAGCCCAGGCTGTTTGTTAGTCAGCTTGTTAGCGAGTCATGATTTGATGTTGAAATATTATGACGGGGGAAATTTTTTCTTTCATATTCACACAATTTCGGAGTCATTGAACTTTCGGCTACAACGACACCGTTGCGCTCCGCACAAATGCACACTCAACCGACTACGAAATTTTTGTGACGTGTTTGATGGGTTTACAAAAGCGGCAGGTTTGACTAGCTGGCTGGCTGGTTGGCTGAGTCGCAGCGATAAAATGAAAGTGATTTTATGACCTACATTTGATGACTTTTTTTGTTTTTTTTTTTTTTAAATATTTACAAACTTATAAACATATGTAAAACGTTTATATGGCATGTATGTAGGCATCTCAAATATTCGTGGCCAATTGGAAGAAACTCCTGGGGGGGAACTTATGCCAAGTGCTATCTAAGCAATTGGAATTATTAAAAAGTTAAGACACTTGGCAGTCAATCTAAAAAGGTGATAGTTTTCCATACCAAACTACAACGATCATAGAAATTAAGACAAAATATAGTGAACCATCAAAAAAGTTGATAAAACTTTATTTTAAGCATATAAAAAAAATTAAAAAAAAACTTTTGGAAAATTTTATCAAAATTTTATTTTTATAGAAAATGTTGTCGAAATTTCGTTTCAATAAAATATTTTGTCAAAATTTCTTTTCTATGCAAAATTTTGGCAAAATTTTATTCCTACAGAAAATGTAGAATTAAAAATTCTATAGAAAATTTTGTGAAATATTTCAATATAGATGACGATGTTATTTTTATACCCTCCACCATAAGATGGGGGGTATACTAATTTCGTCATTCTGTTTGTAACTACTCGAAATATTCGTCTGAAACCCCATAAAGTATATATATTCTTGATCGTCGTGAAATTTTGTGTCGATCTAGCCATGTCCGTCCGTCTCTCCGTCCGTCCGTCCGTCCGTCCATCCGTCCGTCTGTCTGTCGAAAGCACGCTAAATTCCGAAGGAGTAAAGCTAGCCGCTTAAAATTTTGCACAAATACTTCTTATTAGTGTAGGTCGGTTGGTATTGTAAATGGGCCATATCGGTCCATGTTTTGATATAGCTGCCATATAAACCGATTTTGGGTCTTGAATTCTTGAGCCTCTAGAGTGCGCAATTCTTATCCGATTGGGATGAAATTTTGCACGACGTGTTTTGTTATGATATCCAACAACTGTGCCGAGTATGATTCAAATCGGTCCATAACCTGATATAGGAGCCATATAAACCGATATTGGGTCTTGACTTCTTGAGCCTCTAGCGTGCGCAATTCTTATCCGATTTAAATGAAATTTTGCACGGCGTGTTTCGATCTAATATCCAACAACTGTGCCAAGTATGGTTCAAATCGGTTCATAACCTGATATAGCTGCCATATAAACCGATCTGGGGTCTTGATTTCTTGAGCCTCTAGAGTGCGCAATTCTTATCCGATTGGGATGAATTTTGGCACGTAGTATTTTGTTATGATATCCAACAACTGTGCCAAATATGGTTCAAATCGGTTCATAACCTGATATAGCTGTCATATAAACCGATCTGGGATCTTGACTTCTTGAGCCTCTAGAGATCGCAATTATTCTCCGATTTGCCTGAAATTTTGTACGACGGATTCTTTCATGACCATCAACATACGTGTTTATAATGGTCTGAATCGGTCCATAGCCCGATACAGCTCCCATATAAATCGATCTCTCTATTTTACTTTTTGAGCTCACAAGGAGCGCAATTCTTATTCGAATTGGCTGACATTTTACACAGGTCTCCAACATATAATTTAATTGTGGTCCGAACCGGACCAAATCTTGATATCGTTTTAATAGCAGAGCAACTCTTTTCTTATATCCTTTTTTGCCTAAGAAGAGATGCCGGGAAAAGAACTCGACAAATGCGATCCATGGTGGAGGGTATATAAGATTCGGCCCTGCCGAACTTAGCACGCTTTTACTAGTTTTTATTTCATTTGATGTGGTTTCATTATTTCCGAGCATCCCGGTGAAATTGGCTATACAAACATTTTGAAGGAAATAATTTCATTTTGTATCAAAGACACAAGATACTTTAAATGTGAGGATAAAGTTTACTAGTAGCTCAAGGGCATGCCTATGGGTTCCCCAGCATCACCCATCATCGCCGATATTAGTATGGAGGACCTACTTGACAACGTAATGGAGAAAATAGCCAAGCCAAAGATAATAACGAAATATGTGGATGATATCTTCGCAGTCGTAAAGAAATCAGATGTGGACCAAACTTTAGAAACTCTAAATGCGTTCAACTGACAGACAAAGTTCATTAAGGAGGAGGAACTAGAAAACAAACTACCATACCTTGACTGTGTGGTACATAGACAAGACAACTTACTGAAAGTTGTTTGGTATCAAAAATTGACCGATTCGGGACGACTTATCAATTTTCATTCTAAACACCACAGACGAATATTAACCAATACCGCCACAAATTTTATCAAGAGAGTTTTTAACATTAGCGACATTGAGTTTCACGCGAGAAACGAGGGAAGAGTAAAAGACATTTTTAAAGCCTATGATTTTCCCAATCGCACCATAAGACAATTGATATGCAATGGCGAACAAAGCTACGTAGAAAATTAAAAAAGCCCAAAAGATTCTGAAGGAAAAATATTCAAAACCGTATCATATGTAGAATGCTTCTCAGAGAGACTAAGCAAGACCATTATCTACTATATGGAGAAGTATCAGCTAGCCTGGAATCCATAAAGAAGTCTTTTAAGAATGGGGTACATCCAACATCCACACTTAAATGACCTTAAACCCTCTGAGCGAATTCAAGTACCAATATAGATCATATGGATTTCAGATAAGGCATTAATATTGTTGCTCGAGCGATATACACATACTATTTTTGTAGCATGGTATATCATTAAAAGCTCTTTTATTGTCAACAAGTAATAGCGTGCTAAGTTCGGCCGGGCCGAATCTTATATACCCTCCACCATGGATCGCATTTGTCGAGTTATTTTTCTGGCATCTCTTCTTAGGCAAAAAAGGATATAAGAAAAGAGTTGCTCTGCTAATAAAACGATATCAAAATATGGTCCGGTTCGGACCACAATTAAATTATATGTTGGAGACCTGTGTAAAATTTCCGCCAATTCGTATAAGAATTGGGCCCATTGGGGCTCACGAAGTAAAATAGAGAGAACGATTTATATGGGATCTGCATCGGGCTATAGACCGATTCAGACCATAATAAACACGTTTGTTGATGGTCATGAGAGGATCCGTCGTACAAAATTTCAGGCATATCGAATAATAATTGCGACCTCTAGGGGTCAAGAAGCCAAGATCCTAGATCGGTTTATATGGCAGCTATATCAGGTTATGAACCGATTTGAATCTTATTTGACACAGTTGTTGAAAGTAAAAATAAAATACGTCATGCAAAATTTCAGCCAAATCTGATAGGAATTGCGCCCTCTAGAGGCTCAAGAAGTCAAGACCCAAGATCGGTTTATATGGCAGCTATATCAGGTTATTGACCGATTTCAACCATACTTGGCGCAGTTGTTGGATATAATAAAAAAACACGTCGTGCAAAATTTCATTCTGATCGGATAAGAATTGCGCACGCTAGAGGCTCAAGAAGTCAGGACCCAAGATCGGTTTATATGGCAGCTATATCAGGTTATGGACCGATTTGAACTATACTTGGCACAGTTGTTGGATATCATAGCAAAACACGTCGTGCAAAATTTCATTCCAATCGGATAATTGCACTCTAGAGGCTCAAGTAGTCAAGACCCAAGATCGGTTTATATGGCAGCTATATCAAAACATGGACCGATTTGGCCCATTTACAATACCAACCGACCTACACTAATAAGAAGTATTTGTGCAAAATTTCAAGCGGCTAGCTTTACTCCTTCGGAAGTTAGCGTGCTTTCGACAGACAGACGGACGGACGGACGGACGGACGGACAGACGAACGGACATGGCTAGATCGACATAAAATTTCACGACGATCAAGAATATATATACTTTATGGGGTCTCAGACGAATATTTCGAGTAGTTACAAACAGAATGACGAAATTAGTATACCCCCCATCTTATGGTGGAGGGTATAAAAATCAATTTGTGTTTGATTGTAGGTTTGTTTGTTTGTGTGTTCCTTATAGACTCAGAAACGGCTGAACCGATTTTCTTGAAATTTTACCAGATAGTGCATAATGATCCCGTGGTGATAATAGGGTACTACATTTTTTGATGTCCGAAGGCGGGTGGACCCTCCCCTTTACCCTAATTTTCAAAAATGCGAGATCTCGGAAATGGGTGGTGCGATTTAAGCCAAATTTTGTGTGCTCTCTCACAAATATTTAAAAACAATAAATTGGTATCCAAATTTCTGATGGGGTACCTACGGGGGCCGCCCCACCCCCAAAACTTACCAAATATATATATATATATATAGACCAATCACGACAATATTGGTCTCAAATGAAAGGTATTTAAGATTAGAAAACGTATCTGATATCCAATTGTCGGACTAAGAGTTTGGGAGACCACCCCAACCCCCAAAACACCCCTCAAACGGACATATTTACCGACCATGACAATATGGGACTCAAATGAAAGGTATTTGCGAGTAAAATACGAATCTGATATCAAAATATGGGACCGAGTTTCTGAGGGTCCACCCCTTCCCCAAAATACCCCCAAAACAGGACTTATTTACTAACCATGGCAATATGGGGCTTAAATAAAAGGTAATTGAGTGTAGAAGACGAATCTGATATCCAGATGTGGGACCGCGTGTTTGGTCCAGTGGAGCTCGATATTCATAGTTTTAAGGGCTCATACCCCGAACCGGACATATTTGCTGGCTTTTGCAATGATGGATTTAAATGAATGGTGTTTAGAAAACGAATTCGATATCCAATTTTGAGGCCAATGACAATGTGGGGTTCAAATAAATGATATACAGATATTTGCGAATAGAGCACGTTGCTGATATATTTTCAGGGCTTAGTGCTTAGGGGACCACCTCACTTCCCAAAACACCTCCAAATCGAGCATATTTACCGACCATGCCAATGTGGGGCTTAAATGAAAGGTATTGGGGACAGAGCAAGAATTGATACCCACTTTCGGGACCAATTTTCTGGGGGTTTACTCCTTTCCCAAAATACTCCACAAACACCAGTTTTTTGCTGACCATCACAATATGGGGCTCAAATAAAGGTATGTGGGAGTAGAATACGAATTTTATATCCAAATGTAGGACCATGTATTTAGAGCATCACACCTTTCCCAAAACATCCCCCAATGGGTAAACATTTTTCGGCCATGCCAATATGTTGCTCAAATGAAAGGTATTTGAGATTAGAACACGAATTTGATAACCAATTTTGGGCCATGTGTTTGGGGAACCACCACCATGGGGTCCTTCCCAGAATCCATTTCTAACATCCACACTTAAATGACCTTAAACGGTCATATACCAATATGGATCATATGGGCATTCTTATCATTCAGATAAGGCATTTATATTGTTGCTCGAGCGATATACACATACTATTTTCGTATATCATTAAAAGCTCTTTTATTGTCAAAAATAAATATTCAAAGGATAATTTTGTTCCATATAAAGTAAAAGAAGGCGCAGCGGAGCGGGCCCGGTTCGGCAAGTAATGAATATAAACTGTTATGCTATTGTAGCTATATCAAGATGTAGTGCGATTCGGACCATAAATGAATTGAATGATAAACATTGTAGAAGTCATTGTGTAATATTTCAGTCCATTCGGATAAGAATTACGTCTTGTAGGTGCTCAAGAAGCAAAACCGGGAGATCGGTTTATATGGGAGATGTATCAGGGTATAGATCGATACAGACCATATTTCACATGTATGTTGACAATAATCTTGTCGCAAATACCTTTAATTTCAGTCCCATATTGCCATGGTCGATAAATATGTCCGACTTAGGAGTGTATTCGTCCGACAATTGGATGTCAGATACGTTTTCTAATCTAAAATACCTTTCATTTGAGTCCCATATTGTCGTGATAGGTCTTTTTATATATTTGGTAGGTTTTGGTGTTGGGGCGTCCCCCTAGGAACCCCATGCGAATTTATGTTTTTTGGTTACTATAAGAGAGCATACAAAATTTCGCTTAAATCTCAGCACCCATCTCCGAGATCTGGCGTTTCTACAAATTGTTGTAAGGGGGAGAGTTTCCCTCCCACCCCCTCTTCAGATATCAAAAAATTTAGTACCCTATTTTCACCACGGGACCACTATACACCTTCTGTGAAAATTTATAGACAATCGGTTCAACACAAATTGATTTTTATACCCTCCACCATAAGATGGGAGGTATACTAATTTCGTCATTCTGTTTGTAACTACTCGAAATATTCGTCTGAGACCCCATAAAGTATATATATTCTTGATCGTCGTGACATTTTATGTCGATCTAGCCATGTCCGTCCGTCTGTCCGTCCGTCCGTCCGTCCGTCCGTCCGTCCGTCCGTCCGTCCGTCCGTCTGTCTGTCGAAAGCACGCTAACTTCCGAAGGAGTAAAGCTAGCCGCTTGAAATTTTGCACAAATACTTCTTATTAGTGTAGGTCGGTTGGTATTGTAAATGGGCCATATCGGTCCATGTTTTGATATAGCTGCCATATAAACCGATCTTGGGTCTTGACTTCTTGAGCCTCTAGAGTGCGCAATTCTTATCCGATTGGAATGAAATTTTGCACGACGTGTTTTCCTATGATATCCAATAACTGTGCCAAGTATAGTTCAAATCGGTCCATAACCTGATATAGCTGCCATATTAACCGATCTTGGGTCTTGACTTCTTGAGCCTCTAGCGTGCGCAATTCTTATCCGATCAGAATGAAATTTTGCACGACGTGTTTTGTTATGATATCCAACAACCGTGCCAAGTATGGTTCAAATCGGTTCATAACCTGATATAGCTGCCATATAAACCGATCTTGGGTCTTGACTTCTTGAGCCTCTAGAGTGCGCAATTCTTATCCGATTGGAATGAAATTTTGCACAACGTGTTTTGCTATGATATCCAATAACTGTGCCAAGTATAGTTCAAATCGGTCCATAACCTGATATAGCTGCCATATAAACCGATCTTGGGTCTTGACTTCTTGAGCCTCTAGCGTGCGCAATTCTTATCCGATCAGAATGAAATTTTGCACGACGTGTTTTGTTATGATATCCAACAACTGTGCCAAGTATAGTTGAAATCGGTCCATAACCTGATATAGCTGCCATATAAACCGATCTTGGGTCTTGACTTCTTGAGCCTCTAGGGGGCGCAATTCTTATCCGAATGGAATGGAATTTCGCACGACGTGTTTTGTTATGATATCCAACAACTATGCCAAGTATGGTTTAAATCGGTCCATAACCTGATATAGCTGCCATATAAACCGATCTTGGGTCTTGACTTCTTGAGCCTCTAGCGTGCGCAATTCTTATCCGATTTGAATGAATTTTTGCACGAAGTATTTCGTTACGATATCCAACAACTGTGCCAAGTATGGTTGAAATCGGTCCTTAACCTGATATAGCTGTGATATAAACAGATCTGGGGATTTGACTTCTTGAGCTTCTAGAGGGCGCAATTCCTATCCGATTTGGCTGAAATTTTGCATGACGTATTTTATTTTTACTTTCAACAACTGTGTCAAATAAGGTTCAAATCGGTTCATAACCTGATATAGCTGCCATATAAACCGATCTGGGATCTTGACTTCTTGACCCCTAGAGGTCGCAATTATTATCCTATATGCCTGAAATTTTGTACGACGGATCCTCTCATGACCATCAACAAACGTGTTTATTATGGTCTGAATCGGTCTATAGCCCGATACAGATCCCATATAAATAGTTCTCTCTATTTTACTTCGTGAGTCCCAATGGGCGCAATTCTTATACGAATTGGCTGAAATTTTACACAGGTCTCCAACATATAATTTAATTGTGGTCCGAACCGGATCATATCTTGATATCGTTTTAATAGCAGAGCAACTCTTTTCTTATATCCTTTTTTGCCTAAGAAGAGATGCCGGGAAAAGAACTCGACAAATGCGATCGATGGTGGAGGGTATATAAGATTCGGCCCGGCCGAACTTAGCACGCTTTTACTTGTTATATGTAAGAGTTTGTCAAAATTTGATTTCTATGCAAAATTTAGCAAAAATTTACATGTTTTGATATAGCTGCCATATAAACCGATCTTGGGTCTTGACTTCTTGAGCCTCTAGAGTGCGCAATTCTTATCCGATTGGAATGAAATTTTGCACGACGTGTTTTCCTATGATATCCAATAACTGTGCCAAGTATAGTTCAAATCGGTCCATAACCTGATATAGCTGCCATATTAACCGATCTTGGGTCTTGACTTCTTGAGCCTCTAGCGTGCGCAATTCTTATCCGATCAGAATGAAATTTTGCACGACGTGTTTTGTTATGATATCCAACAACCGTGCCAAGTATGGTTCAAATCGGTTCATAACCTGATATAGCTGCCATATAAACCGATCTTGGGTCTTGACTTCTTGAGCCTCTAGAGTGCGCAATTCTTATCCGATTGGAATGAAATTTTGCACAACGTGTTTTGCTATGATATCCAATAACTGTGCCAAGTATAGTTCAAATCGGTCCATAACCTGATATAGCTGCCATATAAACCGATCTTGGGTCTTGACTTCTTGAGCCTCTAGCGTGCGCAATTCTTATCCGATCAGAATGAAATTTTGCACGACGTGTTTTGTTATGATATCCAACAACTGTGCCAAGTATAGTTGAAATCGGTCCATAACCTGATATAGCTGCCATATAAACCGATCTTGGGTCTTGACTTCTTGAGCCTCTAGGGGGCGCAATTCTTATCCGAATGGAATGGAATTTCGCACGACGTGTTTTGTTATGATATCCAACAACTATGCCAAGTATGGTTTAAATCGGTCCATAACCTGATATAGCTGCCATATAAACCGATCTTGGGTCTTGACTTCTTGAGCCTCTAGCGTGCGCAATTCTTATCCGATTTGAATGAATTTTTGCACGAAGTATTTCGTTACGATATCCAACAACTGTGCCAAGTATGGTTGAAATCGGTCCTTAACCTGATATAGCTGTGATATAAACAGATCTGGGGATTTGACTTCTTGAGCTTCTAGAGGGCGCAATTCCTATCCGATTTGGCTGAAATTTTGCATGACGTATTTTATTTTTACTTTCAACAACTGTGTCAAATAAGGTTCAAATCGGTTCATAACCTGATATAGCTGCCATATAAACCGATCTGGGATCTTGACTTCTTGACCCCTAGAGGTCGCAATTATTATCCTATATGCCTGAAATTTTGTACGACGGATCCTCTCATGACCATCAACAAACGTGTTTATTATGGTCTGAATCGGTCTATAGCCCGATACAGATCCCATATAAATAGTTCTCTCTATTTTACTTCGTGAGTCCCAATGGGCGCAATTCTTATACGAATTGGCTGAAATTTTACACAGGTCTCCAACATATAATTTAATTGTGGTCCGAACCGGATCATATCTTGATATCGTTTTAATAGCAGAGCAACTCTTTTCTTATATCCTTTTTTGCCTAAGAAGAGATGCCGGGAAAAGAACTCGACAAATGCGATCGATGGTGGAGGGTATATAAGATTCGGCCCGGCCGAACTTAGCACGCTTTTACTTGTTATATGTAAGAGTTTGTCAAAATTTGATTTCTATGCAAAATTTAGCAAAAATTTAATGTATATAAAAAATGTTTTAATTTTTTTTGCGACAATTAAGCTCGTCTCGAAAGAGAAAAAATTTATTTTAATCATCATAACAGGCAAAAAGAACTAGAAAAAAAGTACAGTGAAGCTCGTCCGAGATTCGAACCTGTACACTTAACTGCGAGAGCCGTTGCGATTATCTAGCATTCGCAGCCATCAATAGATCTTCCATATGTATACTATGGTAGCAATTGTAGTTGAATGGGCAAAAAATCCATCACTACAACGAAACACACATGCGGTGAAAAGAACAGCTGAAGGGTGTCAAACTTGGTTAGTGTCGTACTATTTACTATTTCGTACTATTTTGACAATTAAAGAGCTTTTAGCGAATACCAAGCTACGGAAATAGTAAATGTATATCGTTTGGTAACAGTATAACAAAATAGATGCCTTTATCTGAATTCTATATAAACTTTATTGCTCTACGAATTCGCTCGAATGGTTTAGGGTCATTGAAGTTTAAATGTTAGATATATTCGATTTTTAATGTAGATGTACTCCATATTTGAGCCCAATACTCTCATGATGTCTGAATAAGGGGTGTTTTCGGGGGTATAATTGTCCGCCAGACACTTGAACCTGAAAAAAATATCAGCATCGTGATCTTCTCTCAAATAACATTTATTTCAACCCCATATTGCCATTGGTTCAAGGGGTTGGGATGGGATGGGATGAGGCGTTCCTTCCTTGGCCTCTATATTGGTTATCAAATTCGTTTTCTAATCTCAAACACCTTTCATTTGAGCCACATATTGGCATGGTCGGTGAATTTGTACTCTTTGGGGGTGTTTTGGGAAAGAGGTAGACCCCTCTTCGGTCCCGAAAGAGGGTATCAATTTCGTGTTCTACTCTCCAATACCTTTCATTTGAAACCCAAATTAGCATGGTATGTATGCCCGATTAAGGGGTGTTTTGGGGAATGGAGTGGTCCCCCAAACACTTAGACCTGAAAATATATCAGCATTGTACTTTACTCTCAAATATGTCCGGTTCAGGGTGTGGGCCCTAAAAACTATCAGTATCGAGCAAATACGTCCTATTTGGGTGTTGTTGCGGGGGTGTGGCGTCCCGTCGTCAGTTGGTTCCAAACGTTGATATCAGATTCGCCCTTTACTCCCAAAGACCTTTTATTTAAGACCCATATTGCTATAATCGTAAGTTTGTCCTGTTTGGGGGTTATTTTGGGAGAGGGTTTTTGAGTGTATTCGGAACAGGCAAACAAACAATCCAACAAACAAACACAAATTCATTTTTATACCCACCACCGAAGGATGGGGGTATATTCATTTTGTCATTCCGTTTGCATCACAACGAAATATCCATTTCCGACCCTATAAAGTATATATATTCTAGATCTAGACATGTCCGTCCGTCTGTCCGCCTGTCTGTTGAAATCACGCTACAGTCTTTAAAAATGAAGATATTGAGCTAAAATTTTGGATAGATTCTTTTTTTGCCCACAAGCAGGTTAAGTTCGAAGATGGGCTTTATCGGACTATATCTTCATATAGCCCCCATATAGACCGATCCGCCGATTTAGGGTCTTAGGCCCATAAAAGCCACATTTATTATCCGATTTTGATGAAATTTGGGATAGTGAGTTGTGCTAGGCCCTTCTACATCAGATTTGGATATAGCTGCCATATAGACCGATCCTCCGATTAAGGGTCTTAGGCCCATAAAAGCCATATATATTATCCGATTTTGCTGAAATTTGGGACTGTGAGTTGTGTTAGGCCACACGACATCCATCTTTAATTTGGCCCAGATCGGTTCAGATTTGCATATAGCTGCCATATAGACGAGATCTCTTGATTTAAGGTTTTGGGACCATAAAAAGCGCATTTATTGTCCGATTTCGCCGAAATTTGGGACAGTGAGTTGTGTTTAAAGTCTTGGCTCTTCGACATTGTTCTGCAACTTTCCCCAAAACGGTCCAGATTTGGATATAGCTCCCATATAGACCGATATCTCGATTTGAAGTCTTGGCCACATCAAAGGCACATTTATTGTATAATCCGATTTCACTGAAATTTGACACAGTGCCATATGTTAGGGTTTTCGACATCCGTTCCGTTTATGGTTCGGATCAGTTTATTTTTATACCCTCCACCATAAGATGGGGGGTATACTAATTTCGTCATTCTGTTTGTAACTACTCGAAATATTCGTCTGAGACCCCATAAAGTATATATATTCTTGATCGTCGTGAAATTTTATGTCGATCTAGCCATGTCCGTCCGTCTGTCCGTCCGTCCGTCCGTCCGTCCGTCCGTCCGTCCGTCCGTCCGTCCGTCCGTCCGTCTGTCTGTCGAAAGCACGCTAACTTCCGAAGGAGTAAAGCTAGACGCTTGAAATTTTGCACAAATACTTCTTATTAGTGTAGGTCGGTTGGTATTGCAAATGGGCCATATCGGTCCATGTTTTGATATAGCTGCCATATAAACCGATCTTGGGTCTTGACTTCTTGAGCCTCTAGAGTGCCCAATTCTTATCCGATCAGAATGAAATTTTGCACAACGTGTTTTGTTATGATATCCAACAACTGCGCCAAGTATGGTTCAAATCGGTCCATAACCTGATATAGCTGCCATATAAACCGATCTTGGGTCTTGACTTCTTGAGCCTCTAGAGGGCGCAATTCTTATCCGATTGAAATGAAATTTTGCACGACGTGTTTTCTTATTATATCCAACAACAGTGCCAAGTATGGTTCAAATCGGTTCATAACCTGATATAGCTACCATATAAACCGATCTTGGGTCTTGACTTCTTGAGCCTCTAGAGTGCGCAATTCTTATCCGATTGGAATGGAATTCGCACGACGTGTTTTGTTATGATACCCAACAACTGTGCCAAGTATGGTTCTAATCGGTCCATAACCTGATATAGCTACCATATAAACCGATCTTGGGTCTTGACTTCTTGACCCTCTAGAGGGCACAATTCTTATCCGATTTGAATGAATTTTTGCACGAAGTATTTCGTTATGATATCCAACAACTGTGCTAAGTATGGTTCAAATCGGTTCATAAACTGATATAGCTGTCATATAAACAGATCTGGGGATTTGATTTCTTGAGCTTCTAGAGGGCGCAATTCCTATCCGATTTGGCTGAAATTTTGCATGACGTATTTTATTTTTACTTTCAACAACTGGATCAAATAATGTTCAAATCGGTTCATAACCTGATATAGCTGCCATATAAACCGATCTGGGATCTTGACTTTTTGACCCCTAGAGGTCGCAATTATTATCCGATATGACTGAAATTTTGTACGTTGGATCCTCTCATGACCATCAACAAACGTGTTTATTATGGTCTGAATCGGTCTATAGCCCGATACAGATCCCATATAAATCGTTCTCTCTATTTTACTTCGGGAGCCCCAATGGGCGCAATTCTTAACGCAACATATAACTTAATTGTGGTCCGAACCGGACCATATCTTGATATCGTTTTAATAGCAGAGTAACTCTTTTCTTATATCCTTTTTTGCCTAAGAAGAGATGCCGGGAAAAGAACTTGACAAATGCGATCCATGGTGGAGGGTATATAAGATTCGGCCCGGCCGAACTTAGCACGCTTTTACTTGTTAGATACTATTTTAGCTACTAACAAGTAAAAGCGTGCTAAGTTCGGCCGGGCCGAATCTTATATACCCTCCACCATGGATCGCATTTGTCGAGTTCTTTTCCCGGCATCTCTTCTTAGGCAAAAAAAAAGTATATAAGATAAGATTTGCTCTGCGATTAGAGCGATATTAAGATATGGTCCGGTTTAGACCACAATTAAATTATATTTATGTTGGAGACCTGTGTAAAATGTCAGCCAATTCGAATAAGAATTGCACCCTTTGGGGGCTCAAGAAGTAAAATAGAGAGATAGATTTATATGGGAGCTGTATCGGGCTATAGACCGATTCAGACCATAATAAACACGTATGTTGATGGTCATGAGAAAATCCGACGTACAAAATTTCAGGCAAATCGGATAAGAATTGCGCACTCTAGAGGCTCAAGAATTTAAGACCCAAGATCCGTTTATATGGCAGCTATATCAAAACATGGACCGATGTGGCCCATTTACAATACCAACCAACCTACACTAATAAGAAGTATTTGTGCAAAATTTCAAGCGGCTAGCTTTACTCCTTCGGAAGTTAGTGTGCTTTCGACAGACAGACGGACGGACGGACAGCCCCACAAAAAATAATCTAAAGTCTATTGTTACGCGTGCTTTGTGGCATTTGGCAACGTCTTGTTGAAACCACATGTCATGCTAGTCAAGCTCTTTTATTTTAGGTAAAAAAAAAGTTGGATATCATCTCACGAAAGCGCTCACCTTTCACAATTATGTTACGATTTGCATCATCTTTGTAGAAGTACGGTCCAATGATGCCACCAGCCCATAAACCGCACCAAACTGTGACTTCTTCTGGATGCATTCGTAGCAATAACAATGCTTCTGGCGAATCTTTACTCCAAAATCGATAATTGTGCTTATTTGCGTACCCATTGAGCCCTAAATGAGCTTCGTCGCTCAATGGAAGAAGCGCGCACTGAACTTTCTAAACAGAGCACGCATTTTGATAATACAAGTCAAGTGTTGTTCGTTTGTAAGACGATTCATGGTTAAATTGTAGACCAAACTGAAGATATTGCTTAGCCAGTGTTGCCAAAAAGATAATAGCTAAAAAATCACCCTTTATTTCAATAGACAATTTTGTCAAAATTTTATTTTGAATAGAAAATTTTGTTCAAAATTTGTATTGCTATTGCCAGCAAACAGTTTTACTGGCTAGCTGTCCAATGTCCTACAAACATCTTCAACGGACTTTGGATCTTGTGGTGGTTGTCGTTGAGGCACAGGAGGCCTTCC
The DNA here is from genome assembly GCF_963082655.1 of Stomoxys calcitrans. NCBI lineage: Eukaryota > Metazoa > Arthropoda > Insecta > Diptera > Muscidae > Stomoxys > Stomoxys calcitrans. The sequence goes on along the minus strand of NC_081552.1, from coordinate 53,412,446 downwards.
CAGATATGTAAACCCAAAAACTATAGAAATACAATTTATTTTTTGAAATTTTTTTATACTAAATTTTCAATTAATTTAAAAAAAAATAATAATTTTTGATATACAAATAACATTGTATAAGAAAATCATATATTTTTCAAATTTTCTGCGAAGCTAAAGTCTCGAAAATCCATGAAGTCGATTTGGTTTTTTGAACAACGGTCCATTTTTGAATCCTAGCCCATTCTTTGGAAACAGAAAATGCGCAGCAAAAATTGATTTTTGTTTATCAAATTACCAAATGTGAAATTGCGCAGCAAAGGCAATAATAATGCTTTCTTATGCTTGCGCCTTCAAACAATTGAGATAATAATTTAATTTGATAGAGTAGTAACAAAATACCTAAAAGCAAAAAGCAAATTAGCTCAATGAAAAAAAACCCCCCCAAATCCGAATAGTTTGTTTACCTTCTGCTCTTATTCCCGGAAATTTCCCGGGCGAGCAATGGCTTCTCGACCTGTAAAGCGAAACTAAAACGTAAATCGCAGTAAATATGTTTTTGTTTATTGAAAATAGTTAATATTATTATTATTATTGTTATGGCCATTACTCTATGGTATTATTTCTGCAAAGTAGCATATCATTGCAGTCAATTACCTCTTACCTAATTTTCATGGGCACCAAGAGTTGTAACTTGGCTTGGGGGAAGGCGTAACCGAGGGCGAGGGCGAGGACGAGGGCATTACACGTTCCGTTGAAAATCATTCAGAGTAGAATTTACGCCGCTAAATTGCAAAGCTCACTGCCCTCGATTTTCCCCCACCTGCATGCACTCACTCACTCACTTCATCCTCATAGTCAAGTTCAATGAAATTCTAAACGCTGCACTCAATAAAACCTATGAAAATAAACAAAAAGCTTCCTACACACAAAGGCAAAAAATTGTTTATAGTAAAATTTTTGCAAACCAACACCATTTGCATCATCACAAAATCTGTTCAAAGTGCAAACATTGTGGAAGTAAACAACAAACCAAGAGTTTCATTTTAAAACTCTGTTTTGTTTATTTTTAGCTGGTCATATTTGCAGCTATAAATAGCGATATGGGAGACATCAGGCCTAGTTTTTTCTAGAAATGTAAGTTGTCATCACTTATTAGCAGGAAATATTAAATTTCAATCAATTTTGATGGTTATGCGAAAAACTAAATTTAACGAAAATTTTACTAAAAATAAACTAAAAACAAGTAAGAGCGTGCTAAGTTCGGTCGGGCCGAATCTTATATACCCTCCACCATTGATCGCATTTGTCGAGTTCTATGCGCGGTATCTCTTTTTAGACAAACATAGAATATTGAATAAGAACTGTTATCCTATTGGAGCTATATCAAGTTATAGTTCGATTCAGGACCATCATTGAATGCTGATTGACATTGTAGAAGTCATTGTGTAATATTTCAGTTCATTCGGATAACAATTGCGCCTTGTAAGGGCTCAAGAAGCAAAATCGGGAGATAGGTTTATATGGGAGCTTATCAAGCTATTGATCGATTCAGACCATACTAGACACGTATGTTGGAGGTCGTGAGAGAAGGCCTTGTACAAAATTTCAGCCAAATCGGATGAGAATTGCGCCCTCTAGAGGTTCGAAAAGTCAAGATCCCAGATCGGTTTATATGCCAGCTATATCAGGTTCTATATCGATTTACGCCATACTTAGCACAGTTATTGGAAGTCATAACAAAACACCTCATGCAAAATTTCCAAATCGGATGAGACTTGCGCCATCACTTGGCTCAAGAAGTCAAGATCTAAGATCGGTTTATATGACAGCTATACCAGATTATGAACCGATTTGAATCATACTTAGCAAAGTTGTTGAAAGTAATACCAAAACACTACGTGCAAAATTTTAGTTAAATCGGACGATAATTGCGCCCTCTAGAGGCTCAAGAAGTCAAGACCCAAGATCGGTTTATATGACAGCTATACCAGATTATGAACCGATTTGAACCATACTTGGCACAATTGTTGGATATCATAACAAAATACGTCGTGCAAAATTTCGTTCCAATCGAATAAGATTTGCGCCTTCTAGAGGTTCAAGAAGTCAAGACCCAAGATCGGTTTATATGGCAGCTATATCACGTTATGTACCGATTTGAACTATACTTGGCACAGTTGTTGGATATCATAACAAAACACGTCGTGCAAAATTTCATTCTGATCGGATAAGAATTGCGCACGCTAGAGGCTCAAGAAGTCAAGACCCAAGATCGGTTTATATGGCAGCTATATCAGGTTATGGACCGATTTAAACCATACTTGGCACAGTTGTTGGATATCATAACAAAACACGTCGTGCAAAATTTCATTCTGATCGGATAAGAATTGCGCACGCTAGAGGCTCAAGAAGTCAAGACCCAAGATCGGTTTATATGGCAGCTATATCAGGTTATGTACCGATTTGAACTATACTTGGCACAGTTGTTGGATATCATAACAAAATACGTCGCGCAAAATTTCATTTCAATCGGATAAGAATTGCGCACGCTAGAGGCTCAAGAATTCAAGACCCAAGATCGGTTTATATGGCAGCTATATCAGGTTATGGACCGATTTGAACTATACTTGGCACAGTTGGTGGATATCATAACAAAACACGTCGTGCAAAATTTCATTCCAATCGGATAAGAATTGCGCACTCTAGAGGCTCAAGAAGTCAAGACCCAAGATCGGTTTATATGGCAGCTATATCAGGTTATGTACCGATTTGAACTATACTTGGCACAGTTGTTGGATATCATAACAAAATACGTCGTGCAAAATTTCATTCCAATCGGATAAGAATTGCGCACGCTAGAGGCTCAAGAATTCAAGACCCAAGATCGGTTTATATGGCAGCTATATCAGGTTATGGAACGATTTGAACCATACTTGGCACAGTTGTTGGATATCATAACAAAACACGTCGTGCAAAATTTCATTCTGATCGGATAAGAATTGCGCACGCTAGAGGCTCAAGAAGTCAAGACCCAAGATCGGTTTATATGGCAGCTATATCAGGTTATGGACCGATTTGAACTATACAGTTGTTGGATATCATAACAAATCACGTCGTGCAAAATTTCATTTCAATCGGATAAGAATTGCGCACTCTAGAGGCTCAAGAAGTCAAGACCCAAGATCGGTTTATATGAAAGCTATATCAAAACATTAACCGATATGGCCCATTTACAATACCAACCGACCTACACTAATAAGAAGTATTTGTGCAAAATTTCAAGCGGCTAGCTTTACTCCTTCGGAAGTTAGCGTGCTTTCGACAGACAGACGGACGGACGGACAGTCGGACAGACGGACGGACATGGCTAGATCGACACAAATTTCACGACGATCAAGAATATATATACTTTATGGGGTTTCAGACGAATATTTGGAGTAGTTACAAACAGAATGACGAAATTAGTATACCCCCCATCTTATGGTGGAGGGTATAATAAAATAAAACCAGTAAGGAGGGGCAAAATTCGGGCGGTGCCGACTTTATAACACTGTGCCTTCTTTTACTTTATATGGAACAAAATTGTGCTTTGAATATTTATTTTCGACAATTAAAGAGCTTATAGTGAAATACCATGTTACGAAAATGGTATATGAATATCGCTTGAGTAACACTATAAATGCCTTTATCTGAATCCCATATGATCTCTATTGGCCTATAAATTCGCTCAGCGTCTTAAGGGTCATCTAAGTTTGGTCGTTAGATGTACTCCATTCTTAGAAGACTTTATTTGAACCCGATATTCTCATGGGGATTTTGGGAGTGGGAAGGGCCCCCAGGGTGGTAATTGGAGGGTTTAGGGGTTGGATCCCAGAAACGGGGTAATGAAAGTGGGTATGAATTTCGTGCGCTACTCTCAAATGCCTTTCATTTGACTCCCATATTGCCATGATGAGTAAGTGCGTCTGTTCGATTTAGCGGGTTTTCGGAGGTGGAGTGATCCCCCAGACACTTAGCCCTTAAAAGAAAATATTACCATCGTTCTCTACTCTTATATACCATACCATTTATTTAAACCCCATATTGCCATTGGTATAAGGAGAGATTATGGGATGAGGCGTCACCCCAACACTTGACCCCAAAATTGGTTATCAAATTCGTTTTCTAATCTTAAATACCTTTCATTTGAGCCACATATTGTCATGGTCGGAAAATTTGTAAAGTTTGTGGGGTGTTTTGGGGAATGGGCGGTGTGCCATCAGATTCGTATTCTACTCCCAAATACCTTTATTTGAGCCCCATATTGCGATGGCCAGTAAATAATTGCTGTTTGTTTTGGGGAAGCAGTAGTCCCCAGAAAATTAGTCGCGGAAGTAGGTGTCAATTTCACGGTATACCCCCATTACGTTTCATTCGAGCCCCACTCAGCCCTGAAAATAAATCTGCATCGTGCTCTACTCTCAAATATCATTTATTTGAACCCCATATTGCCATTGGCCTCAAAATTGAATATCAAATTCGTTCTCTAATCTCAAATACATTTTTATACCCTCCACCATAAGATGGGGGGTATACTAATTTCGTCATTCTGTTTGTAACTACTCGAAATATTCGTCTGAGACCCCATAAAGTATATATATTCTTGATCGTCGTGAAATTTTATGTCGATCTAGCCATGTCCGTCCGTCTGTCCGTCCGTCCTACCGTCCGTCCGTCCGTCTGTCTGTCGAAAGCACGCTAACTTCCGAAGGAGTAAAGCTAGCCGCTTGAAATTTTGCACAAATACTTCTTATTAGTGTAGGTCGGTTGGTATTGTAAATGGGCCATATCGGTCAATGTTTTGATATAGCTGCCATATAAACCGATCTTGGGTCTTGACTTCTTGAGCCTCTAGAGTGCGCAATTCTTATCCGATTGGGATGAAATTTTGCACGACGTGTTTTGTTATGATATCCAACAATTATGCCAAGTATGGTTCAAATCGGTCCATAACCTGATATAGCTGCCATATAAACCGATCTTGGGTCTTGACTTCTTGAGCCTCTAGAGTGCGCAATTCTTATCCGATTGGGATGAAATTTTGCACGACGTGTTTTGTTATGACATCCAACAACTGTGCCAAGTATGGTTCAAATCGGTCTATAACCTGATATAGCTGCCATATAAACCGATATTGGGTCTTGATTTCTTGAGCCTCTAGAGTGCGCAATTCTTATCCGATTGGAATGAAATATTGCACGACGTGTTTTGTTATGACATCCAACAACTGTGCCAAGTATGGTTCAAATCGGTCCATAACCTGATACAGCTGCCATATAAACCGATCTTGGGTCTTGACTTCTTGAGCCTCTAGAGTGCGCAATTCTTATCCGATTGGAATGAAATTTTGCACGACGTGTTTTGTTACGATATCCAACAACTGTGCCAAGTATGGTTGTAATCGGTCCATAACCTGATATAGCTGTCATATAAACCGATCTTGGGTCTTGACTTCTTGAGCCTCTAGAGGGCGCAATTCTTATCCAATTTGAATGAATTTTGGCACGTAATATTTTGTTATGATATCCAACAACTGTGCCAAGTATGGTTCAAATCGGTCCATAACCTGATACAGCTGCCATATAAACCGATCTTGGGTCTTGACTTCTTGAGCCTCTAGAGTGCGCAATTCTTATCCGATTGGAATGAAATTTTGCACGACGTGTTTTGTTACGATATCCAACAACTGTGCCAAATATGGTTCAAATCGGTTCATAACCTGATATAGCTGTCATATAAACCGATCTGGGATCTTGACTTCTTGAGCCTGTAGAGGTCGCAATTATTATCCGATTTGCCTGAAATTTTGTACGACGGATTCTCTCATGACCATTAACATACGTGTTTATTATGGTCTGAATCGGTTTATAGCCTGATATAGCTCCCATATAAATCGATCTCTCTATTTTACTTCTTGAGCCCACAAAGGGCGCAATTCTTATTCGAATTGGCTGACATTTTACACAGGTCTCCAACATATAATTTAATTGTAGTCCAAACCGGACCATATCTTGATATCGCTCTAATAGCAGAGCAAATCTTTTCTTATATCCTTTTTTTGCCTAAGAGATGCCGGGAAAAGAACTCGACATATGCGATCCATGGTGGAGGGTATATAAGATTCGGCCCGGCCGAACTTAGCACGCTTTTACTTGTTTTTACATCCCCTATTGCCCACTCTCTTTAAGACCCAAATTGTTATGGTGAGCAAATACGTCCTATTTGGGGGGTTGTTATGGGGCTGGGACGTCCCCTAAGCAGTTGGTCCCGAATGTTGATATCAGATTCGTGGTCTACTACCAAATTCCTTTCATTTGAGCCCCATATTTCCACAGTCTGCAAACATGTCCGGTTTGGGGTATGTTTTGACGAGTGGGCGGCCACTCAGTCGCTGGGCCCTGAAAAAATATATAAGATTCGTGTTCCACTCTAAAATACCTCTTCCTCCCCATATTGGAATGGTGTAGTGTCATGGCGGTGTGGTGGCGCCATAGACACTTTTCCCGAATATTAATATCAGATTCGTTCTTTGCTTCCAAGCAGCTTTCATTTGAGCTCCATATTGCTATGGTCGTATATTTGTCCTCTTTGAGGGGTGTCTTTGGAGACGGGCGGCCCTCCAAGCACTTGGTCCCACATTTGATTATCGCATTCGTATTCTACACTCAAAAATACCTTTTATTTGAACCCCATATTGCCATGGTCAGAAAATAAGTCCTGTTTGGGGAAGGGATGAACCCTAGAAACTTGTTCCCACATTTGGATGTCAGATTCGTATTCTACTCGCAAATACCTTTCATTTAAGTCCCATATTGCCATGGTCGGTAAATATGTCCCCAAACATTTGGTCCGACAATTGGGTATCAGATACGTTTTCTAATCTTAAATACATTTCATATGAGCCCCATATTGTCGTGATTGGGCAATGTATATATTTGGTAGGTTTTGGGGGTGGGGTGGCCCCCCTAGGTACCCCATCCGATACCAAATTTTTGTTTTTAAGTTACTATAAGAAAGCACACAAAATTTCGCTTAAATCGCACGGAACAGACAAACAAGCAAACCAACAAACAAACACAAAATTCATTTTTATATACATGAGTAGCTGAGCCCGGCCCGCTCTGATGTGCCCGATAATGCTATGTTGGGGAAAAGTACGCTTAATGCGGAAATTTCTGCCTAATTTCGGATGAACATTTATTCCAATTTTCCTGTGGATTTTTCTACTCTCAAATACCTCTTATTTAAACCCCAATTAGTAAAAGTCCTGTTTAAGTTGAATCTCCAGAGACTTCGTCTCAAAAGTGGAAGTAAATTTCGTGCTCTACTCCCAAAGACCTTTCATTTAAGATCCATTCAGCCATGGACGGTAAATATGTCCGATTCGAGGGGAGTTTCGGGTGTGGGGTGACTTACGAAACAATTACTTCCACAATTGGATATCAGATTCGCTTTCTACTCTCAAATACCTTTAATTTGATATCCATATTGTAGTGATTGGTCTATAAATCCGTTTGGCTGGTTTTGGGGGTGGGCGGGCGGTTCTCCTACGCACCCCACCTCAGATTCTGATACCAAATTTATGATTTTAGGTCAATGTAAGTGTGCCAACAAAATTTCGCTTAAATCGCCCTACCCATCTCCGAGATCTGGTGCTTTTGAAAATGATTGTTAAGGCCCGTCTTTGAAAGGAAAGTTAACAAATAATACCGCCAACAACCGCAACGAAGTCATAACGAAGTTGAATGCTGTATGGAGGCTGAGTGGCCTCTTTCTGTTTATGTTGGCTTCTACAAATTTTTCAATTGGATCAACTAAATCCATTTGAAAACAGCCAGTAGATGGCGCTAACTCAAATGTTAGTGCTACTACTCGCTTGGAGTGGCTTAACGCCTATAACATTGGTCATCATGTGGTAGTTGTCTATAAATGACTATATAAATCATATCAAATTGCCATATTAAACGATTTTCTATGGTAAAGAACTAATTTGCCAATCCATATATTTGGTGCGGGGGCGATTGTTCTTACTATTGAACCATGTAAAAATTTTGAACAAAAAGATGTTGCCCAGCATCACGTCGTTTGGACTTGTCTATCGATGAGCTAAAAATGGTTGCAATCTTAACGTTTATGTTTGCAACTCCTCCTATCACACTGAACGTCATAATTTTTGGTGTATGGCGGCCTACATTTATTTGTGTCCCCACACATTAACACATTGTCCTGTTAGGTCATTATGATAGATCGACTGTTTTTGGGTGAGGTGGTCCGCTAGATATTTGAGCAGAATAAAGATATCAGATTCGCATTCCACAACTGTATACCTTTAATTAAACCCCATATTGTCATGATTGGTGTATACAGCCGTTTGTTGTTTAATTGATCAAATAATCTGTTGGAGGCAAATTTTAAAGGTAAAGCATCACCTAGATTCTTGGACACAAAGTTTAATGTCATATTCGTTATCAACTCCCGAACATCTTTCATTTGAGTCTTATGTAGCTATGGTTGAGTAAAATTCCCATTTGGGTGGCCTTTTGGGGTTGGGCGACCCGCAAATACTTAGATATTATTTTTTATGTCAAATTCGTAATCTACTCCCGAATACGTTTCATTTGAGTCCCATTACATTATGTACATATTAAGTCAATTTTTTTTGGACTTTTAATTCCATATCCGTATTCTACTCTCCAATACCTTTCATTTGATACCCATATTGTCCCAATAGGTCATCGGGTGATTTTTGGTGGTGTTTTTGGGGAAACGGGAGAGTAGCTTATTTCTCCTTCCTGACCATATTCGTAATCTACTCCTGAATACCTCCCATTCGAGCCCCATTATGTCATTATGGTCCAATATGTCTTTTTGAAGGGGTTTTGGGGTCGGGGCAGTCCTCTAGATACTTGGACACAAATTTTGATATCAAATTTTTATTCTACTCCCAAATACCTTTCATTTGAATCCCATATTGTCCCGATCTGTCCACTTTTGTTTTTGGGTGGTACTTGATCCTCTTGAGATATCCAAAATTTATATAGCCTATTGCTCCATTTTTGAACAAACCCAAACCCACAAACATACAAACGCAAATTAATTTTTATACCCTCCACCATAAGATGGGGGGTATACTAATTTCGTCATTCTGTTTGTAACTACTCGAAATATTCGTCTGAGACCCCATAAAGTATATATTTTCTTGATCGTCGTGACATTTTATGTCGATCTAGCCATGTTCGTCCGTCCGTCTGTCTGTCGAAAGCACGCTAACTTCCGAAGGAGTAAAGCTAGCCGCTTGAAATTTTGCACAAATACTTCTTATTAGTGTAGGTCGGTTGGTATTGTAAATGGGCCATATCGGTTTATGTTTTGATATAGCTTCCATATAAACCGATCTTGGGTCTTGACTTCTTGAGCCTCTAGAGTGTGCAATTCTTATCCAATTATATTGAAATTTTGCACGACGTGTTTTGTTATCATATCCAACAACTGTGCCAAGTATGCTTCAAATCGGTCCATAACCTGACATAGCTGCCATATAAACCGATCTTGGGTCTTGACTTCTTGAGCCTCTAGCGTGCACAATTCTTATCCGATCAGAATGAAATGTTGCACGACGTGTTTTGTTATGATATCCAACAACTGTGCCAAGTATGCTTCAAATTGGTCCATAACCTGACATAGCTGCCATATAAACCGATCTTGGGTCTTGGCTTCTTGAGCCTCTAGAGTGCGCAATTCTTATCCGATTTATATGAAATTTTGCACGACGTGTTTTGTTATTATAACCAACAACTGTGATAAGTATGGTTCAAATCGGTCCATAACCTGATATAGCTGCCATATAAACCGATCTTGGGTCTTGACTTCTTGAGCGTCTAGAGGGCGCAATTCTTATCCGATTGGAATGGAATTTCGCACGACGTGTTTTGTTATGATACCCAACAACTGTGCCAAGTATGGTTTAAATAGGTTCATAACCTGATATAGCTGCCATATAAACCGATCTTGGGTCTTGACTTCTTGAGCCTCTAGAGGGCACCATTCTTATCCGATTTGAATGAGTTTTTGCACGAAGTATTTCGTCATGATATCCAACAACTGTGCCAAGTATGGTCCTAATCGGTTCATAATCTGATATAGCTGCCATATAAATCCATCTTGGGTCTTGACTTCTTAAGCCTCTAGAGTGCGCCATTCTTATCCGATTATAATAAAATTTTGCACGGCGTGTTTTGTTATGATATCCAACAACTGTGGCAAGTATGGTTCAAATCGGTCCATAACCTGATATAGCTGTCATACAAACAGATCTGGGGATTTGACTTCTTGACCTTCTAGAGGGCGCAATTCCTATCCGATTGGGCTGAAATTTTGCATGACGTATTTTATTTTTACTTTCAACAACTGTGTCAAATAAGGTTCAAATCGGTTTATAACCTGATATAGCTGTCATATAAACCGATCTGGGATCTTGACTTCTTGACCCCTAGAGGTCGCAATTATTATCCGATATGCCTGAGATTTTGTACGACGGATCCTCTCATGACCATCAACAAACGTGTTTATTATGTTCTGAATCGGTCTATAGCCCGATACAGATCCCATATAAATCGTGCTCTCTATTTTACTTCGTGAGCCCAAATGGGCGCAATTCTTATACGAATTGGCTGAAATTTTACACAGGTCTCCAACATATAATTTAATTGTGGTCCGAACCGGACCATATCTTGATATCGTTTTAATAGCAGAGCAACTCTTTTCTTATATCCTTTTTAGCCTAAGAAGAGATGCCGGGAAAACAACTCGACAAATGCGATCCATGGTGGAGGGTATATAAGATTCGGCCGGCCGAACTTAGCACGCTTTTACTTGTTATATATATAGAAGATAGGTGCAAAGTGGGAGCTATATCTAATTCTGAATCAATTTTGATGAACCTTGGCGGATGTTTTCAGATGAGTTACTAAACAATCCGAATAAAATTTCACACAAACATGTTCAAACTGTAATAAATACGGTTGATAAATAACAACATTATTGCAAATTACTAAAAATCTGGCGAACATATATATGGGAGCTACATCAATATCTGAAATGATTTTGAACAAACTTCTTAGATATTGCGGTAGGCATCGAGGAAAGCGTTATGCACAATGTTGGCAATATTGATCAATAAATGCGCTTACAGTCGCTCTATAAATGAAAATAGGGCAATATACATGTAAGGCAGTTATATCTAAATCGGGACCAGTTTCTTTAAAATGTATCAGTAATATTAAGAGTCATAAGAAAATCATTGCTGCTAAATTTCAAGAGAATCGATTAACATATGGCCACTTTATTGCAATATTTCTCAAAATCTGATGAATATATATATGGGAGCTTTAGCCAAATCTGAACCGATTTCTATGAAATGTAATGTCGAGAGTCAAGACAAAATCTCTCCTGCTAAATTTCGAAAGAATCGGTTAACAAATGACTATTTTATTGTATTATTACTGCTAATCGGAAGAACATATGTATGGGAGCTATATCCAAATCTGATCTAATCCAAATTTTAAGACGATCGGATGGAAATTGCGACCTGTAGTTTGTACACAAATTAACATGGACAGACGTACATAGCTAAATCGAATCAAAAAGTGATTCTGAGGCGATCAATGGGCCTCTCTTCCTTCTGGGTGTTACAAGCAAATTCACTAACTTACAATACCCTGTACCACGGTAGTGGTGTAGGGTATAATTGATAGATATTTCCCACTGTTTTTGGAAGCATCAAAAAAGTATCGTCTTGAAAAAGCATTGCTCTGTTAATCACTAAATAGACACGTTTGCATTAAATGTGATAATTTGCCACCTCTTTTTTATGGTGGTATCACAATTCCGGAGTTTTTTTGTTTGTTGCTGTTTGTATGACCGGAAAACATTTAAACAATGACCTAGGCCACCTCTTTGCGATGGCATATGTACTACAAATAACACATATACACATGGTTTAATTTAAATTTAGTATGATGACGTTTTATTTAAGGTCGTTTTTGGCATCATAAACTTTTGTGTTGTTATTGTTATTGTCGTTGTTTTTGTATGGTGTCGGTTTCATTAGAAAAGTTTCATTTCGATGAAACTGTAACAATAACAATTGTACGTGCCGACAACAATTATTCATAAAACAAACCGCCTCCTAACAAACAGCATAGACATACATACATAGACTTGGCAAACATTACATTAGTCGGCATAAAATTCAAATGAGATAACCGCAAAGTTTTTTTTATCCTGCGCAAAGACTAAGATTTCATAAATATTACACATCGAAATAATATTTCTTTTAAAAAATTTTCACAATCCTATGCTCACTTAGTTAAGTTGGTTATTCTCATAGCTATGACGCTGAACGCCTAAGTTCGAAACCATCAGAAAACAAGTAAAAGCGTGCTAAGTTCGGCCGGGCCGAATCTTATATACCCTCCACCATGGATCGCATTTGTCGAATTCTTTTCCCGGCATCTCTTCTTAGGCAAAAAAGGATATAAGAAAAGAGTTGCTCTGCTATTAAAACGATATCAAGATATGGTCCGGTTCGGACCACAATTAAATTATATGTTGGAGACCTGTGTAAAATTTCAGCCAATTCGTATAAGAATTGCGCCCATTGGGGCTCACGAAGTAAAATAGAGAGAACGATTTATATGGGATCTGTATCGGGCTATAGACCGATTCAGACCATTATAAACACGTTTGTTGATGGTCATAAGAGGATCCGTCTTACAAAATTTCAGGCATATCGGATATTAATTGCGACCTCTAGGGGTCAAGAAGTCAAGATCCCAGATCGGTTTATATGGCAGCTATATCAGGTTATGAACCGATTTGAACCTTATTTGACACAGTTGTTGAAACTAAAAATAAAATACGTCATGCAAAATTTCAGCCAAATCGGATAGGAATTGCGCCCTCTAAAAACTCAAGAAGTCAAATCCCCAGATCTGTTTATATGACAGCTATATCAGGTTATAGACCGATTTCAACCATACTTGGCACAGTTGTTGGGTATCATAACGAAATACTTCGTGCAAAAATTCATTCAAATCGGATAAGAATTGTGTCCTCTAGAGGCTCAAGAATTCAAGTCCCCAGATCTGCTTATATGACACCTATATCAGGTTATGGACCGATTTAAACCATACTTGGCACAGTTGTTGGGTATCATAACAAAACACGTCGTGCGAAATTCCATTACATTCGGATAAGAATTGCGTCCTCTAGAGCCTCAAGAAGTCAAGACCCAAGATCGGTTTATATGGCAGCTATATCAGGTTATGGGTCGATTTGAACCATACTTGGCACAGTTTTTGGATATAATAACAAAACACGTCGTGCAAAATTTCATTCTGATCGGATAAGAATTGCGCACGCTAGAGGCTCAAGAAAACAAGACCCAAGATCGGTTTATATGGCAGCTATATCAGGTTATGAACCGATTTGAACCATACTTGGCACAGTTGTTGGATGTCATAAAAAAACACGTCGTGCGAAATTTCATTCCAATCGGGTAAGAATTGCGCACTCTAGAGGCTCAAGAAGTCAAGACCCAAGATCGGTTTATATGGCAGCTATATCAAAACATGGACCGATATGGCCCATTTACAATACCAACCGACCTACACTAATAAGAAGTATTTGTGCAAAATTTCAAGCGGCTAGCTTTACTCCTTCGGAAGTTAGCGTGCTTTCGACAGACGGACGGACGGACGGACATGGCTAGATCGACATAAAATGTCACGACGATCAAGAATATATATACTTTATGGGGTCTCAGACGAATATTTCGAGTAGTTACAAACAGAATGACGAAGTTAGTATACCCCCCATCTTATGGTGGAGGGTATAAAAATTTTAACTGTGGTTTTCTCCTCCTAATGCTGGCAACATTTGTGAGGTACTATGTCATGTAAAACTTTTTAACAAAGAGATGTCGCACTGAGGCACGCCGTTCGGACTCGGCTACAAAACGGAAGCCCCCTATCATTGATCGTAAAACTTGAATTGATATGTGAGAAGTTTGCCTCTGTTCCTTAGTGGAATGTTCATGGGCAAAATTTGCATTTTTGCAAGGACGTAGCCAGGATTTTATTTTGAAAAAAGAATTAAAATTTTGTCTATAGAAAATTTAAATGTTTCATTAAAAATTAAAATATTGTTTAAAAAAAAATATGTCTTCGAAGATAGATTGATATCTATACACCGAAAAAATTTCATTTTGCCAAATCTAAGATCTTCGTATGCAAGCCCTCTAACAAGAAAACTCGCATATAGCCTGCGATATTTGGATTATGGGTATCCCCTTTAATGCCGATGAGAATCTGATTCATAATTTTGGTAACATATGCAACTTCATGAGAATATCTGTACCATGTGTTAAATCCATTTATAGATTACAAAACAGGAATAACACAAAAAAAAATAATAAATTCACCAGATGGAGTCATCATTGCACTATTTATGTCACCTTGCGATAGAGACTTTTTTATGAAATCGGTAGCAGCATACTCCGGAACTACATGATGACATTCGAACCTCGAGGAGAGGGGTTAACAATTTGATAAAAGCGGCGAAGACTGAATATTATTCCAAACAATTTAGTTCAGCCTTAGACTCCAGAGGTAAATGGAGAATTATCAAGGAAATTGAAATTGGAGAGACTAATGAGATTGGTATATATCACGAAGATATTGAGGAACTGAAGAGAGCATTTGTCAGCATACCATCCATGGCGGATCACTCGGTGTATAATGTTGGTGATAAAACTCCTAATGGCATACTTGTTGAAGGTAGTTTTGATGTGTATCGCATGAGGATCTTCTGGAATGTTTTGAGGCAGTAAAATCTAACGCGATGGAGTCGACCCTAGATTTATACGCATCCTCGTTCCTCGTCTAATTCCCTTCATAACCGACTAGTTTAATAATATCCTCACTTCTTGCACATATTCATCTAATTGGAAGCATGCAAAAATTATCCCAGTACCCATAACGGATAAAGGATTTCGGCCAATTGCTATTCTATGCTATCTTTCGAAATTTTTAAGAAAATAATTCATAAAAGAATCACAGAGTATCTCAGCATGGGATCTCCACTAACAGATGTGCAGCCTCGTTTTATGCCTAACCACAGTTGCATACCAGTCATGTTTTCTTGTTCTCGTTGATCACTCGAAAGAATTCGATGACATTGACCACCGGAATCTTTTCTTCAAACTTCGGCATTTTTATACCCTCCACCATAAGATGGGGGGTATACTAATTTCGTCATTCTGTTTGTAACTACTCGAAATATTCGTCTGAGACCCCATAAAGTATATATATTCTTGATCGTCGTGACATTTTATGTCGATCTAGCCATGTCCGTCCGTCTGTCCGTCCGTCCGTCCGTCCGTCCGTCCGTCCGTCCGTCCGTCTGTCTGTCGAAAGCACGCTAACTTCCGAAGGAGTAAAGCTAGCCGCTTGAAATTTTGCACAAATACTTCTTATTAGTGTAGGTCGGTTGGTATTGTAAATGGGCCATATCGGTCCATGTTTTGATATAGCTGCCATATAAACCGATCTTGGGTCTTGTTTTCTTGAGCCTCTAGAGTGCGCAATTCTCATCCGATTGGAATGAAATTTTGCACAACGTATTTTGCTATGATAACCAACAACTGTGCCAAGTATGGTTCAAATCGGTCCATAACCTGATATAGCTGCCATATAAACCGATCTTGGGTCTTGACTTCTTGAGCCTCTAGGGGGCGCAATTCTTATCCGAATGGAATGGAATTTTGCACGACGTCTATTGTTATGATACCCAACAACTATGCCGAGTATGGTTTAAATCGGACCATAACCTGATATAGCTGCCATATAAACCGATCTTGGGTCTTGACTTCTTGAGCCTCTAGAGGGCATAATTCTTATCCGATTTGAATGAATTTTTGCACGAAGTATTTCGTTATGATATCCAACAACTGTGCCAAGTATGGTTGAAATCGGTCCTTAATCTGATATAGCTGTGATATAAACAGATCTGGGGATTTGACTTCTTGAGCTTCTAGAGGGCGCAATTCCTATCCGATTTGGCTGAAATTTTGCATGACGTATTTTATTTTTACTTTCAACAACTGTGTCAAATAAGTTTCAAATCGGTTCATAACCTGATATAGCTGCCATATAAACCGATCTGGGATCTTGACTTCTTGACCCCTAGAGGTCGCAATTATTATCCGATATGCCTGAAATTTTGTACGACGGATCCTCTCATGACCATTATGGTCTGAATCGATCTATAGCCCGATACAGATCCCATAAAAATCGTTCTCTCTATTTTACTTCGTGAGCCCCAATGGGCGCATTTCTTATACGAATTGGCTGAAATTTTACACAGGTCTCCAACATATAATTTAATTGTGGTCCGAACCGGTCCATATCTTGATATCGTTTTAATAGCAGAGCAACTCTTTTCTTATATCCTTTTTTGCCTAAGAAGAGATGCCGGGAAAAGAACTCGACAAATGCGATCGATGGTGGAGGGTATATAAGATTCGGCCCGGCCGAACTTAGCACGCTTTTACTTGTTTCGGTTTCTCTAGTACGTCAACTAGGCTTCTAAAGTCCTACCTTACTAATAGACCACAATCGGTGTACGTAGGGACCTCGAGCTCGCAACCATTAGCAGTAAGAAAAGGAGTTCCCAAAGGATCGATTATTGGTCCACATCTTTCTTTACCCTACACCACAACGGTGGTACAGGTGGTATTATAACTTAGTGAACTAGCTTGTAATACCCAAAAAATCAACCTTTATACGAGACTATCTGAACCCGGCACGCTTCGCTGCGCCTTCATGTATTATAACTTTCTTTTCAATTACACAGAACTTTTAGACCGAAAACAGTCAAAGGTTAGTTCCTTTATTTTATTTTTTTGAAGGACTGACAACTTGTCAAAGTAGTGGAAAGCATATGATCATCTTTGAACACCCTCTACTCCCGCTCTATTTCTTTGTTCGGATTGGCTTTGGTATTCAAATGGTTAATATCTCCCAAAAGATGGCGCTGAATTTGTTGTTGGTGATACTCGCTGTCACATTGTCATCATTTTGTCTATTTTTGAATTCAATCGGAATTCCACTTTTGTCAGCCTATCTAATGTCACCGTTGCGAATGGGTAAGCATCTTCGGCAATGACACTTAAGGCCTGAGCACGAATTTTGGCATAAATATCAGAAAAATGTTCAGCACTGCATGTTCCTTCAATAATAGTTGCGAAAACTGTGAATAATTATCCATGTAAGACTTCGGTACAAAAATTTACAGCCTAGACCAACATTTTTTTTCTTTTTATACCATAGGATAGGTGTAAACTAATTTCGTCATTCCGTTTGTAACACATCGAAATATTATTATTTTTTTTTCTTATCCTATTTGGCTGAAATTTTGCCCAATGACTTCTACTATGATATTCAATATCTAAACCATGTATGGTCCGAATCGGTCGATAACCTGAAATAGCTCCAATACATTGACGAATTTCTATCCATTACCATTTGTTTGCCTACAAAAAGAAATATCGGGCAAAAAAATTACAAATAAGATCCATGGTGCAGGGTATATAAGAATAAACTACCTGAAATTTAAAAAATATTGTAATACCGCAAAAGACCGCAACGAAATTCCTATAATTTAATTTTCTTTATTTAGAAGACCGATAGGTTGAGCTGGCATACCATCGATTATTAAAACATTCGATATTTTCGCCAGTTTTGATAATAAATATCAATACTATCGTTAATTTCCCATCACCTTTATTTCACACGAAAATGAGAAGTAACAAGTAAGAGCGTGCTAAGTTCGGCCGGGCCGAATCTTATATACCCTCCACCATGGATCGCAACATCGGGAGATCGGTTTATATGGGACACGTATGTTGAAGGTCATGAGAGAAGCCGTTGTAGACATTTCTGCCAAATCGAATAAGAATTGTATGGCAGCTATATCAGGTTATGTACCGATTTGCGCAAACACTAAGCACAGTTAATGGAAGTCATAACAAAACACCTCATGCAAAATTTCAGCCAAATCGGATGAGAATTGCGCCCTCCAGCTCAAGAAGTCAAGATCCAAGATCGGTTTATATGGCAGCTATACCAGGTTATAAATCGATTTGAATCATACTTAGCACGGTTGTTGGAAATAATACCAAAACACCACCTGCAAAATTACAGACAAATCAGATGACAATTGCGCCCTCTAGAGGCTCAAGAAGTCAAGACCCAAGATCGGTTTATATGGCAGCTATATCAAAACATGGACCGATAAAGTCCATATAAAGGGTGATTTTTTTGAGGTTAGGATTTTCATGCATTAGTATTTGACAGATCACGTGGGATTTCAGACATGGTGTCAAAGAGAAAGATGCTCAGTATGCTTTGACATTTCATCATGAATAGACTTACTAACGAGCAACGCTTGCAAATCATTGAATTTTATTACCAAAATCAGTGTTCGGTTCGAAATGTGTTCAAATTTTGACAAATTTTGTTCAGCGATGAGGCTCATTTCTGGTTGAATGGCTACGTAAATAAGCAAAATTGCCGCATTTGGAGTGAAGAGCAACCAGAAGCCGTTCAAGAACTGCCCATGCATCCCGAAAAATGCACTGTTTGGTGTGGTTTGTACGCTGGTGGAATCATTGGATCGTATTTTTTCAAAGATGCTGTTGGACGCAACGTTACGGTGAATGAACACATTTCGAACCGAACACTGATTTTGGTAATAAAATTCAATGATTTGCAATCGTTGCTCGTTAGTAAGTCTATTCATGATGAAATGTCAAAGCATACTGAGCATCTTTCTCTTTGACACCATGTCTGAAATCCCACGTGATCTGTCAAATACTAATGCATGAAAATCCTAACCTCAAAAAAATCACCCTTTACAATCCCAACCGACCTGCACTAATAAGAATTATATGTGCAAAGTTTCAAGCGGCTAGCTTTACTTCTTCGAAGTTAGCGTGCTTTCGACAGACAAACAGATCGACATAAAATGTCATGTCGATCAAATATTCATGACGAATATTTCGAGGTGTTACAAACAGAATGACGAAATTAGTATACCCCCATCCTATGGTGGAGGGTATACAAATCAGGAGATCGATTTATATAGAAGCAATATTAATGCACAGACCAAATAAAACCAAAATTAATAAAGTCAGCTGGAAGTAATAATCGGATGAAAATTTTACCCTTTATAGGCGCAATTTTTCTTAAAGTATACATTTTTGTTTAGTTTTACAAAAAAAAAATATAACTTTTGCGATAGTATCCATCGGAAAAATATCAACCGATATTCAGTCAAACAAATAAAAAGGCGTTAAGTTCGGCCGGGCCGAACTTTGGATACCCACCACCTCGGGTATATATGTAAACCACCTTTCATTCCGAATCTCGACCGATCTGGACCAAATTTACGAAGGAAGTCGAAGGGCTTGTCACAACTCACTGGCCTGAATTTCAGCAAAATCGGATAATAAATGAGGCTTTTATGGCCCTAAGACCCTAAATCGGAGGATCGATATATATGGCAGCTATATCCAAATCTGGACCGATCTGAACCAAATTGACAAAGAATGTCGAAGGGCCTAAGAAAACTCACTGTCCCAAATTTCAACAAAATTGGATAATAAATGTGACTTTTATGGGCCTATGACACTAAATCGTAGGATCGATATATGGGGCAGCTATATCCAAATCTGGACCGATCTGAACCAAATTGACGAAGAATGTCGAAGGGCCTAAGACAACGCACTGTCCCGAATTTCAGCAAAATCGCATAATAAATGTGGCTTTTATGGGCCTAAGACCCTAAATCGGAGGATCGATATATATGGCAGCTATATCCAAATCTGGACCGATCTGAACAAAATTGACGAAGAATGTCGAAGGGCCTAACACAACTCTATGTCCCAAATTTCAGCCAGATCGGATAATAAATGCAGCTTTTATGGGCCTATGACACTAAATCGGAGTTTCGGTCTATATGGCAGCTATATCCAAATCTGAACCGATCTAAGCCATATTGACGGAAGATGTCAAAGGGCCTAAGACAACTCACTGTCCCAAATTTCAGCAAAATTGGATAATAAATGTGGCTTTTATGGGCCTTAGACCCTAAATCGGAGGATCGATATATATGGCAGCTATTTCCAAATCTGGACCGATCTAAACCAAATTGACGAAGAATGTCGAAGGGCCTAAGACAACTCACTGTCCCGAATTTCAGCTAAATCGAATAATAAATGTGGCTTTTATGGGCCTAAGACCCTAAATTTGATTTGAGGATTTGTCTATATGGCAGCTATATCCAAATCTGAACCGATCTAAGCCATATTGACGGAAGATGTCAAAGGGCCTAAGACAACTCACTGTCCCAAATTTCAGCAAAATTGGATAATAAATGTGGTCTTAGGCCCATATAAGACCCTAAATCGGAGGATCGGTCTATATGGCAGCTATATCCAAATTTGGACCGATCTGGGCCAAATTGACAAAGGATGTCGAAGGGCCTAACACAACTCACTGTCCCAAATTTGAGCGAAATCGGATAATAAATGTGGCTTTTATTGGCCTAAGACCCTAAATCGGCGGATCGGTCTATATGGGGGCTATATCAAGATATAGTCCGATATAGCCCATCTTCGAACTTAACCTGCCTATGGACAAAAAAAGATTTTGTGCAAAGTTTCAGCTCAATATCTCTATTTTTGAAGACTGTAGCGTGATTTCAACAGACAGTCGGACAGACGGATGGACATGTCTAGATCGTCTTAGATTTTTACGCTGATCAAGAATATATATACTTTATAGGGTCGGAAATGGATATTTCGATATGTTGCAAACGGAATGACAAAATGAATATACCCCCATCCGTCGGTGGTGGGTATAAAAATTTAATATCGATAGAGTCATTTTATCACAAGTAAAAGCGCGCTAAGTTCGGCCGAGCCGAATCGTGGAAACCCACCACCATGGATTGTGCTAAAATATGGAAGCTACATCTAGTTATAGACCAAATTGGACCGTACTTGGCGCAGTTGTTGAGTCATAACGGAGCACTATATGCAAAATTGCAGCTAAATCCGATAAAAATCACGGCTTAAGAAGTCAAATCGGGAGATCGGTTTATATGGGAGCTAAATTATGTTCTTGACCGATTTGAACCGTACTTAGCACATGTTGGGATGTTGGGAGTCATAACAGAACACCATGTGCAAGATTTCAGCCAAATCAGGAAAAATTTGTGGCTTCCATGGGCTTAAGAAGTCAAATCGGGAAATCAGTTTATATGGGAGCGATATCCAAGTCTGAACCGATATTGTCCATTTGCAATCCCCAACGACTTACTCCAATGTAAAGTATCTGTTCCAAATTTCAAGCGGCTAGCTTTACGCGTTCGACCGCTATCGTGATTTCGACAGACGGACGGACATGGCTAGTTCGAATCAGAATTACGAGATGATCAAGAATAGTATACCCCCATCCTATGGTGGTGGTTATAAAAATAGCAAAAGTCGATTTTTCGACTTCGGTCTCCCGATTAGAATTCTTGAGCCTCTGGAGGGCACAATTCTTATCCAATTTGCCTGAAATTTTGCATTTTAAACCGATCTTCCAATTTGACTTTCTGAGCCTCTTGAAGGCGCAATTATTACTCGATTTGACTGAAATTTTTTATTAACTTGTACGGCATGACAAGTACGGTCCATATCGATTAATAACTTGCTATAGCTCATATATAATTGAAAAAGTCATTCGAAGAACTTGACAAATGCGGTTCATGATGGAGGGTATATAATGCTCGGCCGAACTTAGTACGCCTTTATTTGTTTGTAATTGATGGTTTATATTACCTAGACGACTTTCAACTAGTGTTACTCTGAATGTTAAAACCCAAGTAGATCACTTCCTTTATAAAACTCCAAAAGAAACTAAAAACAAGTAAAAGCGTACTAAGTTCGGCCGGGCCGAATCTTATATACCCTCCACCATGGATCGCATTTGTCGAGTTCTTTTCCCGGCATCTCTTCTTAGGCAAAAAAAGTATATAAGAAAAGATTTGCTCTGCTATTAGAGCGATATCAAGATATGGTCCGGTTTGGACCACAATTAAATTATATGTTGGAGACCTGTGTAAAATGTCAGCCAATTCGAATAAGAATTGCGCCCTTTGTGGGCTCAAGAAGTAAAATAGAGAGATCGATTTATATTGGAGCTGTATCGGCCTATAGACCGATTCAGACCATAATAAACACGTATGTTAATGGTCTTGAGAGAATCCGTCGTACAAAATTTCAGGCAAATCGGATAAAAATTGCGACCTCTAGAGGCTCAAGAAGTCAAGATCCCAGATCTGTTTATATGGCAGCTATATCAGGTTATGAACCGATTTGAACCATATTTGGCACAGTTGTTGGATATCATAACAAAATACTATGTGCCAAAATTCATTCAAATTGGATAAGAATAGCGCCCTCTAGAAGCTCAAGAAATCAAGACCCAAGATCGGTTTATATGACAGCTATATAAGGTTATGGACCGATTCGAACCATACTCGGCACAGTTGTTGGATATCGTAACAAAACACGTCGTTCAAAATTTCATTCCAATCGGATAAGAATTGCGCACTCTAGAGGCTCAAGAAGTCAAGACCCAAGATCGGTTTATATGGCAGCTATATCAGGTTATAGACCGATTTCAACCATACTTGGCACAGTTGTTGGATGTCATAACAAAACACGTCGTGCAAAATTTCATCCCAATCGGAGAAGAATTGCACACTCTAGAGGCTCAAGAAGTCAAGACCCAAGATCGGTTTATATGGCAGCTATATCTAAACATGGACCGATATGGCCCATTTACAATACCAACCGACCTACATTAATAAGAAGTATTTGTGCAAAATTTCAAGCGGCTAGCTTTACTGCTTCGGAAGCTAGAGGTGAAGCTATATCAAGTCATAGTCCGATTCGGGGCTCAAGAAGCAAAATCGGGAGATTTTTTTTATATGGGAGCTGTGTCAAGCTAAAGATCGATTCAGACCGTATTGCACACGTATGTTGAAGGCCATGGGAGAAGCCGTTGTACAAAATCTGTGCCAAATCGGATGAGAATTGCGCTCTCTCAAGATCCCAGATCGGTTTCTATGACAGCTACATCAGGGTATGGAGCGATTTGAACCATACTTCGCATAAATGTTGGAAGTTATGCCAGAACACTATGTGCAAAATTTCAGTCAAATCGGATAAGAATTGCACCCTATAGAGGCTCAAGAAGTCAAGACCCAAGATCGGTTTATATGACAGCTATATCAAAACATAGACCGATTTGGCCCATTTACAATCTCAACCGACCTACACCAATAAGAAGTATTTGTGCAAAATTTCAAGCGGTTAGCTCTACTCCTTCAAAGGTAGCGGACGGACATGGCAAGATCGACATAAAATTTCACGACTATCAAGAATATATATACTTTATGGGGTCTTAGACGCATATTTCGAGGTGTTACAAACAAAATGACGAAATTAGTATACCCCCATCCTATGGTGGGGGGTATAAAAAAGAAACATAAGATCTTTTCTTTTAATTATACCTTACACCACTACTGTGGTACAGGGTATTATAACTTTGTGAATTTGTTTGTAACACCTAGAAGGAAGAGAGATAGACCCATTGATCAGTATACCGATCGACTCAAAATCACTTTCTGATTCGATTTAGCTATGTCGGTCTGTCCATGTTAATTTGTGTACAAAGTACAGGTCGCAGTTTTCATCCGATCGTCTTAAAATTTGGTACAGGTATGTTTTTCGATCTAGAGAAAAAGCCTATTAAAATTGAAAAAAATCGGTTTCGACCTATAGAAAAAGCCTATTAAAATTAAAAAAAATCGGTTCAGATCTGGATATAGCTCCCATATATATGTTCGTCCGATTTTCAGTAATAATGCAATAAAATCGTCATTTGTTAACCGATTCTCTCGAAATTTGGCAGAAAGGATTTTTTTCGGCTCTCGACATTACTGGTGAATTTCATGGAAATCGGTTCAGTTTTAGATATAGCTCTCATATATACATATCGCCCGATTTTCACTCCTAGAACCACTGCAAGCACACTTATTGACCAATCTTGCCAAAATATTGCAAAACGCTCTCCTCGACGACAACCACAATATACATAGAGTTTGGTCAATATCGGTTCAGATTTAGATATAGCTCCCATATATATGTTCGTGCGATTTGCAGTAATATTGCAATAAAATGGTCTTTTGTTAACTTATTTTCTCGAAATTCGGCAGAAGCGATTTTCTCTTGACTCTCAATGTTACTGGTGAATTTCGGTTCAGATTTGGATATAGCTCTCATATATATATATATAAATATATATATATATATATATATATATATATATATATATAGCCCGATTGTATATAGCCCGATTTTTACTTCTAGAGTCACAGCAAGCTCATTTATTGATCCATCTTGCCAAAATTTTGCGAAACGCTTTCCTTGACGACTGCCACAGTATCTGAGAAGTTTGCTCGAAATCGGTTTGGATTTAGATATAGCTCTCATTTATATGTTTGTCCGATTTTGAGTAATTTGCCATAATGCTGTCATTTGTCAACAGTAGTTTTTACAGTTTGAACATATTTGCTCGCCGAGGTCCTTCAAAATTGGTTCAGAATTGGATATAGGGTAGGTGTAGAGTATTATACAGTAGGCACCGCCTACTTTTGCCCTTCCGTACTGGTTTTTGCTTCTCATAGAAAACAAAGCAAACATTTTTGTAGTCTAGTGTTCATCTGTTATTCGTTAAACTTGAGGTTAATTCCCTGGGACAGCGCCCTATAACCTTTTTGGAATAACTAAACAACATAAAATGTTTGAAAATATAAATATATGAAGACAAAAGTTTTACAACAACCATACTAAAGCAACTCAAGGTCCCTTTGTGACGGAGCATATAAAAAAGATTACTCGATTTTTTGTTATAATTGTTGTTGGTCTAGTTTTTTTCCTTTCTTTCTAATTAGTTTTTATTTCGGTGCCGAAAATTGTTTCGATGGTCACTGTGGCCGTGGTTTTCAATTCGTTGGATTGCTGGCCAGCTGGCCATTTGGGTGATTGCTGATTGCCTGTCTGCCTGCCTTGCCGTCTGGTGTGTTGCTGCTGCTCTCGCTTTTTTCGTACCTCTCGAATTTCATTTAAATTTTGACATTGAATTTGAGTATTTTGGGTTTGGATGCAATTTTTCCACTTACCCATGGAATACGTGTAGATTTACTCAAATTTTTAGTCATATAGTGTTTGGAAGAGCGTTGTTTGTGAAGTATGTAGTCTTGTTGTAGTAACATGTGCAATTCACAAGATATTCTGATGATTGGGTGTAGGGATGTTTAATCAGATAAAACAGAGAAATTCTGTGATGGAATTAAAAAAATTTTTGACACAATTTAGTTTGAATTTTTTTACGAAAAATTTTGTGAAAGTCATGAAAGTTATTTTCGCAGTTACCCACCACCGACGGATGGGGGTATATTCATTTTGTCATTCCGAAATCGAAATATCCATTTCCGACCCTATAAAGTATATATATTCTTGATCAGCGTAAAAATCTAAGACGATCTAGACATGTCCGTCCGTCTGTCTGTTGAAATCACGCTACAGTCTTCAAAAATAGAGATATTGAGCTGAAACTTTGCACAGACTCTCTTTTTGTCCAAAAGCAGGTTATGTTCGAAGATGGACTATATCGGACTATATCTTGATATAGCCCCCATATAGACCGATCCGCCGATTTAGGGTCTTAGGCTAATAAAAGCCACATTTATTATCCGATTTTGCTGAAATTTGGGACAGTGAGTTGTGTTAGGCCCTTCGATATCCTCCGTTAATATGGCTTAGATCGGTCCAGATTTAGATATAGCTGTCATATAGACCGATCCTTCAATTTAGGGTCTTAGGCCCATAAAAGCCACATTTATTATCAGTTTTTGCTGACATTTGGAACAGTGAGTTTTCTTAGGCCCATCGACAGCTTCCGTTAATATGGCTCAGATCGGTTCAGATTTGGATATAGCTGACATATAGACCGATCCTCCGGTTTAGGGTCTTAGGCCCATAAAAGCCACATTTATTATCCGATTTTACTGAAATTTGGAACAGTGAGTTTTCTTAGGCCCATCGACAGCTTCCGTTAATATGGCTCAGATCGGTTCAGATTTGGATATAGCTGCCATATAGACCGATCCTCCTATTTACCTCCAATTTAGGGTTTAAGGCCATAAAAGCCACTCTTATTATCCGATCTTGCTGAAATTTGGGACAGTGAGTTGTGTTAGACCCTTCAACGTCCTTCGTCAATTTGGCCCAGATTGGTTCAGATTTGGATATAGCTGCCATATAGACCGATCCTCCGATTTAGGGTGATAGGGGGGCCATTTATTGTCCGATGTTGCCGAAATTTGGGACAAAGAGTTAAGTTTAGCCCCTCCACATATTTCTGCAATTTGGTCTAGATCGATCAAGATTTGCATATAGCTGCCATATAGACCGATCTCTCGATTTGAAGTCTTGGTGCATAAAAGGCGCATTTTTAATCCGATTGCACTGAAATTTGACACACTGACTTATGTTATGCTTTTCGACATCCGTATCGTATATAGTTCAGATCGGTTTATTTTTAGATATAACTACTAAAAAGACCAATATTTTGTTATATATTGTACAATGGAACAATGACTTGTACTTATTAGTATTTGATCCAAATCGGAACATATTGCGATATAACTGCTATGGGACATAAGGTATGGAATTTTCACTGGATTTTGATGGAAGGTGGTTTACATATATACCCGAGGTGGTGGGTATCCAAAGTTCGGCCCGGCCGAACTTAACGCCTTTTTACTTGTTAATTTTATTTTAGTGTTACTTTTTTATTATACTTTTTTTTATTTTGTTTCGTATTTAACTCCCAAATACTATTCATTTGAATATTATATTGTCACGATAGGTTCTTTTGATTTTTGGAGGACCCTCCCCCCCGACCCCTTTCCCCAACAGCTATTAAAATATTAAAAATGTATAGCCTATTACTTATAGCCTACTGCTCCTTCCAGACCAACCTACAATCTGTGAAAAATTTAATAAAATCGGTTCAGTCGTTTTCGAGTCTATACGGAACAAGCAAACTTACAAACAAACAAACAAACACAGATACAAAAATTAAAGCTTCTAGGAACCAAACAAGGGTGATCAAGAGATGGGTTACCTGCAACTTTTGTCAGATTTAGCTAAACAATGGTGCCAAGTATGGTTCAAATCGGTGTTAAAACCCGATTTCCCGATTTGACTACTTGAGCCGCTGGAAGCCGCAATTTTTGTCCGATTTGACTGAAATTTTGCTTGCGGTGTTCTGTTACGACTTCCAACAACTGTGCCGTGCACGGTCCAAATTCGTCCATAACCTGACATAGCACCCAAGTAAACCGTTCTCTCGATCAGCTTTGTTCGGTTCCTAGAAGCTTTAATTTTTGCTGGTTTGACAGAAGTTTGCTATGTAGAATAAAATTATGCCCTTCAACTAAATTTATTTTGTATAAATTTTTAGCAAAATCCATGGCAGTGGGTTCCCAAGATTCGGCCCGTCCGAACTTAGCACGCTTTTACTTGCTCTTTATTCAGAAAACAATGGGTTGTCATCAACTTTGACCACTCTGTCCTCTCTTTGTTCGTGTTGGCGTTTCCATTTAGATCCAATCGAAAACAGTCAGTAGAGGGCGCTAAAGGAAATGTTATTGTTACTCGCTTGGAGTGGTTTAATGTCAATAATATTGATCATGATTAGGTAGTTGTCTTTAAATGACTACATGACTAACTATAAAATAGTCATCATTTAGTCATTTATTAATCAAATCACAAAGCACAAATTCAAAAATATCTATTGCATGGTCCCCCATTGGCTTAATAGGTCAATTAACCTATTTGAAGCGCTTTTAGAAGGTAAAGCGCTACATGGGTATTAGGACAACAATTTTAATGTCATTATCGTAATCTACTCCCAAACACCTTTCATTTGAATCCCACATGGCCATGATAGGCTAATATGCCCATTTGGGGGACCTCTAGGGGTTGGGACGACCCCAATTACTTGGACCTCTTTTTTATGCCATATGCGTATTCTACTCTGCAATATCTTTCATTTGATACCCATATTGTCACGATCGGTCAACTTTTGGTTTTGGGTGGTGTTTTTGAAGAAACGGGGAAGGCTATCAACAAAATATATAGCTGACTGACTGACTGACTGATAAGGGTGAAATGAATGAAGGTGAAATGAAAAACTTAAACAATGAAACAATAGTACTGATAATGGGAGAAAACGCTAGTTTTATACCGCAATTGGTAACATTTGGTACTTTCTTTACTGATGGAGCTAGAGGTCTGAAATTTGGCTTGTAGGTACAACTAGGAAATATACGATGGATGACTAAATGATATATTCAAAACTCGTACATTTTGGTACCAAGATTGGAACCATTTGGTACTTT
This sequence comes from Stomoxys calcitrans, assembly GCF_963082655.1. NCBI lineage: Eukaryota > Metazoa > Arthropoda > Insecta > Diptera > Muscidae > Stomoxys > Stomoxys calcitrans. Next base: position 53,383,778 of record NC_081552.1, on the reverse strand, counting down.
CTTTGCAGATGGAGCTAGGGGGCATAACATTTGTCATGCAGGTACAACTAAGAAAAATATGGTGGGTGAACATGATCTTTTTACAATTCGTACATTTAGGTACCAATAATGATACCATTTGGTACATTTATAACTTGACAATATATATTGGGCGACTCAATGATTTTTTCGATGTATTGTTATTCTTGGTACTATTTGGTACATTCTTTACAGAAGGGGACAGATTTCTGACATTTACGCAATTACTACAAAACTTCATCTTATATATAACAAGTAAAAGCGTGCTAAGTTCGGCCGGGCCGAATCTTATATACCCTCCACCATGGAGCGCATTTGTCGAGTTTTTTTCCCCACATCTCTTCTTAAGCAAAAAGTGATATAAGAAAAGATTTGCTCTGCTATTAGAGCGATATCAAGATATGGTCCGGTTTGGACCACAATTAAATTATATTTATGTTCGAGACCTGTGTAAAATGTCAGCCAATTCGAATAAGAATTGCGCCCTTTGGGGGCTCAAGAAGTAAAATAGAGAGATCGATTTATATGGGAGCTGTATCGGGCTATGGACCGATTCAGACCATAATAAACACGTATGTTGATGGTCATGAAAGAATATGTCGTACAAAATTTCAGGCAAATCGGATAATAATTGCGACCTCTAGAGGCTCAAGAAGTCAAGATCCAAGATCGGTTTACATGGCAGCTATATCAGGTTATGAACCGACTTGTACTTTATTTGACATAGTTGTTGAAAGTAACAATAAAAAACGTCTTGCGAAATTACAGCCAAATCGGATAGAAATTGAGCCCTCTAGAAGCTCAAGAAGTCAAAACCCCAGATCGGTGTATATGACAGCTATATCAGGTTATGAACCGATTTGATCCATATTGGGCACAGTTGTTGGATATCATAACAAAATACTACGTGCCAAAATTCATTCAAATTGGATAAGAATTGCGCCCTCTAGAGGCTCAAGAAGTCAAGGCCCAAGATCGGTTTATATGACAGCTATATTAGGTTATAGCTGTTGAATATCGTAACAAAACACGTCGTGCAAAATTTCATTCCAATCGGATAAGAATTACGCACTCTAGAGGCTCAAGAAATCAAGACCCAAGATCGGTTTATATGGCAGCTATATCAGGTTATAGACCGATTTGAACCATACTTGGCACAGTTGTTGGATATCATAACAAAACACGTCGTGCAAAATTTCATTCCAATCGGATAAGAATTGCGCACTCTAGAGGCTCAAGAAATCAAGACCCAAGATCGGTTTATATGGCAGCTATATCAGGTTATAAACCGATTTGAACCATACTTGGCACAATTGTTGGATATCATAACAAAACACGTAGTGCAAAATTTCATTCCAATCGGATGAGAATTGCGCACTCTAGAGGCTCAAGAAGTCAAGACCCCAGATCGGTTTATATGGCAGCTATATCAGGTTATAAACCGATTTGAACCATACTTAGCACAATTGTTGGATATCATAAAAAAACACGTCGTGCAAAATTTCATCCCAATCGGATAAGAATTGCGCACTCTAGAGGCTCAAGAAGTCAAGACCCAAGATCGGTTTATATGGCAGCTATATCAAAACATGGACCGATATGGCCCATTTACAATACCAACCGACCTACACTAATAAGAAGTATTTGTGCAAAATTTCAAGCGGCTAGCTTTACTCCTTCGGAAGTCAGCGTGCTTTCGACAGACAGACGGACGGACATGGCTAGATCGACATAAAATTTCACGACGATCAAGAATATATATACTTTATGGGGTCTCAGACGAATATTTCGAGTAGTTACAATCAGAATGACGAAATTAGTATACCCCCCATCTTATGGTGGAGGGTATAAAAATCATTTTGTGTTTGTTTGTAGGTTTGTTTGTTTGTATGTTTGTGTGTTCCTTATAGACTCAGAAGCGGCTGAACCGATTTTCTTGAAATTTTCACAGATGGTGCATATTGATCCCGTGGTGAAAATAGGGTACTACATTTTTTTTTTATCTGAAGCGGGAGCGGACCCTCCCCTTACCCTAATTTTCAGAAACGCCAGATCTTGAAGATGGGTGGTGCGATTTAAGCGAAATTTTGTGTGCTCTTATATAGCACCCTAAAAAGAAAAATTTTGTTTCCAAATTTCGGATGGGGTACCTAGGGGGCTGCCCCACCCTAAAACCTACCAAACATATATTTAGACCAATCACGACAATATGGGACTCAAATGAAAGGTGTTTGCGAGTACAATACGTGGGGTTGCACCGCTTCCGCAAGACACCCCCAAACAAGACTTTATTACTGATCATGGAAATATGGGGCTCAAATAAAAGGTATTTAAGTGCAGAATACGAATCTGATATTCAAATATGGGACCAAGTGTTTGGGGGGCCGCCTCACACCAAAAACATCCTCCAAAGGGGGACAAATTAACGACCATAGCAATATGGGGCTCAAATGAAAGGTCTTTGGGAGTTAAGCACGAATTTGATATCAATATTCGGGAAAAGTGTCTATGGGGCCACCCCACCCCCACAACACCACCCAAATAATAAGTATTTTCTGACTATTGCAATATGAAGCTCAAATAAGAGGGTTTGTAAAGTGGAACACGAATCCGATACATATTTTCAAGGCCAATATGTGGGAGTAGACCGCATATCTGATATCAACATTAGGAGCCAACAGTCTAGCGGACGTCCCACCACCACAACAACCCCCAAATAGGACGTATTTGCTCACCAAGTCAATTTTGGAACTAAATATTCATAGTTTTTAGGGCCAATACCCCGAACCGGACATATTGAGGGCAATGGCATTATGGGGCTCAAATAAATGATATATAGATATGTGAGAATAGAGCAGCTTGCTGATATATTTTCAGGCCTTAGAATTTGGGGGACCACCCCACTCCCCGAAACACCCCTAAATCGGGCATATTTACCGACCATGACAATGTGGGGCTTGAATGAAAGGTATTGGGGGGTAGAACAAGAATTGATACCCACTTTCGGGACCAATTTTCTGGGGGTCAACCCCTTTCCCCAAACTCCCCACAAGCAGCAACTTTTTAGTGACCATCACAAAATGGGGCTCAAATAATGGTATTTGGGAGTAGAATACGAATTTGATATCCAAATTTAGGACCATGTATTTAGGGAATCACCCCTTCCCCAAAACACCCCGCAAAGGGTAAAAGTTTTTCGACCATGCCAATATGGTTTATTTAAGATTAGAAAACGAATTGGATAACCTATTTTGGGGCCATGTGTTTGGGGACGCCTCATCGTGTAAACTCTCCTAAACCAATGGCAATATAGGGTTTAAATAAATGTTTTCTGAAAGAAGAGCACGATGTTGATATTTTTTCACGGCCATGTACCTGGGGGACCACCTCACCCCCGAAAATACCCCTAAATCAGATATCAAGAGAGTAGCGGGCTGAAATGAAGTGTTTTAAGGATGGAGTACACCTTACATCCAAACTTAAATTCGTAGACCAATAAAGATCATATGGGATTCGGACAAAGGCACTTATATTGTTAAACTGTTATTCAAGCGATATACTATTTTCGTAGCATGGTATTTCGCTAAAAGCTCTTTAATTGTCGAAAATATATATTCCAAGGAAACTTTTGTTCCATATAAAGTAAAAGAAGGCGCAGCGGAGCGGGCCCGGGTCAGCTAGTAATCTTATAAACTAAGTGACTACCTAGAACTACCGGGATGCTATAAAAGAAAAAGATAGAAGATAAAATAATTTTACTATATCGTCAACACATTTTGTGATTTTCTTTTTTATGAAGCTTGGTGTATAGTATAGGCTATAGGTCATGGAAAAAAAACGAAGTTTTTGGATGTTTTTTTTATACCCTCCACCATAAGATGGGGGTATACTAATTTCGTCATTCTGTTTGTAACTACTCGAAATATTCGTCTGAGACCCCATAAAGTATATATATTCTTGATCGTCGCGACATTTTATGTCGATCTAGCCATGTCCGTCCGTCTGTCCGTCCTTCCGTCCGTCCGTCCGTCTGTCTGTCGAAAGCACGCTAACTTCCGAAGGAGTAAAGCTAGCCGCTTGAAATTTTGCACAAATACTTCTTATTAGTGTAGGTCGGTTGGTATTGTAAATGGGCCATATCGGTCCATGTTTTGATATAGCTGCCATATAAACCGATCTTGGGTCTTGACTTCTTGAGCCTCTAGAGTGCGCAATTCTTATCCGATTGAAATGAAATTTTGCACGACGTGTTTTGCTATGATATCCAACAACTGTGCCAAGTATGGTTCAAATCGGTTCATAACCTTATATAGCTGCCATATAAACCGATCTTGGGTCTTGACTTCTTGAGCCTCTAGAGGGCGCAATTCTTATCCAATTTGAATGAATTTTGGCACGTAGTATTTTGTTATGATATCCAACAACTGTGCCAAATATGGTTCAAATAGGTTCATAACCTGATATAGCTGCCATATAAACCGATCTTGGGTCTTGACTTCTTGAGCCTCTAGAGTGCGCAATTCTTATCCGATCAGAATGAAATTTCGCACGACGTGTTTTGTTATGATACCCAACAACTGTGCCAAGTATGGTTCAAATCGGTCAATAACCTTATATAGCTGCCATATAAACCGATCTTGGGTCTTGACTTCTTGAGCCTCTAGAGGGCACAATTCTTATCCGATTTGAATGAATTTTTGCACGAAGTATTTCGTTATGATATCCAACAACTGTGCCAAGTATGGTTGAAATCGGTCCATAACCATAACCGATACAGATCCCATATAAATTGTTCTCTCTATTTTATATTTTATATTCTTATACGAATTGGCTGAAATTTTATACAGGTCTCCAACATATAATTTAATTGTGGTCCGAACCGGACCATATCTTGATACCGGTTTAATAGCAGAGCAACTCCTTTCTTATATCCTTTTTTGCCTAAGAAGAGATGTCGGGAAAAGAACTCGACAAATGCGATCCATGGTGGAGGGTATATAAGATTCGGCCCGGCCGAACTTAGCACGCTTTTACTTGTTTTATTTATAATTTGCTTCTATTATTTCTTCTTTTTGCAGTTATCATTGCTTTTTCGCTTATTTATGGATATTAAAAAATTTTTTTAATTTTTTATATTTTTAAAATTTTTTATGGCTTTTTTATTTATTATGATTTTTTTTTGTTTTGTTTTTAACATTTTTATTTGTTTTTTAGTACTTTTCTAATTTTTGTCTTATTTTTTATTTTTTTTTTAAGTTTTTGTGTTTTTAATATTTTATTTCATGTTTTTTTAGTTTTATTTGAAAACTCTTTTTATCATTTTTATACCCACCACCATCGGATTCATGAAGTCATTCTGTTTGCAACACATCGTAATATCCATTTCCGCCCCTACAAGGAATATATATTTCCGATCGTCTCAAAATTCTAAGACGATTTAACGCTGTCCATGTGTTTTATCTGCAGATGAAGGGTCTGAAAGCCATAAAAGCTGCATTTGTTAACCGATTTTTTTTTTTGAAATTTGTGGCAGAGAGTTGTTTAAAACCTCCCGATATCTAACCCAAGTATAGTTCAAGTCGGAAGATATTTAAATATTGCTGCCATATAGACCGATCTGGGGGTAAAGGGTTTGAAGCCCATAAAATCTTTATTTATTACCCGATTTCGTTGAAATTTGAAATAGTGAGCTGTTTTAAGTTTTCCGACATCCGACCTCAATATGATCCGGATCAGACTTTGTAGATATAGTTGCCATATAGACCGATTTCTTAATTCTATAAAAAGCGGATTTATTGCCTGATTTCGATGAAACTGTTACTTGGATAAGAGTTCTCGGGACCTGAATAAAATATAATCTGGACCAACCCCCACCTTATATATAACCATGGATATGGTAGTGGAGTTAAAATAAAATAGGATGGTTAATATATCAGAGGTGGTTGGTATCCAAAGATCGGCACGGCCGAACTCAACACGTTTTTACTTGTTTAAGTTCTTTTGTTTTTTTTTATTACTTTAACTAAAGGGTGATTTTTTTGAGGTTAGGATTTTCATGCATTAGTATTTGACAGATCACGTGGGATTTCAGACATGGTGTCAAAGAGAAAGATGCTCAGTATGCTTTGACATTTCATCATGAATAGACTTACTAACGAGCAACGCTTGCAAATCATTGAATTTTATTACCAAAATCAGTGTTCGGTTCGAAATGTGTTCAAATTTTGACAAATTTTGTTCAGCGATGAGGCTCATTTCTGGTTGAATGGCTACGTAAATAAGCAAAATTGCCGCATTTGGAGTGAAGAGCAACCAGAAGCCGTTCAAGAACTGCCCATGCATCCCGAAAAATGCACTATTTGGTGTGGTTTGTACGCTGGTGGAATCATTGGACCGTATTTTTTCAAAGATGCTGTTGGACGCAACGTTACGGTGAATGAACACATTTCGAACCGAACACTGATTTTGGTAATAAAATTCAATGATTTGCAAGCGTTGCTCGTTAGTAAGTCTATTCATGATGAAATGTCAAAGCATACTGAGCATCTTTCTCTTTGACACCATGTCTGAAATCCCACGTGATCTGTCAAATACTAATGCATGAAAATCCTAACCTCAAAAAAATCACCCTTTTTTATTATTTTTTATTTTTATACCCACCACCGAAGGAGGGGGTATATTCATTTTGTCATTCCGTTTGCAACACATGCAAATATCCATTTCTGACCCTATAAAAATATATACTCTTGTTCAGCGCAAAAATCTAAGACGATCTAGCCATGTCAGTCCGTTTGTCCTTCTGTCTGTTGAAATCACACGACAGTCTTTAAAAATGGAGATATTGAGATGAAATTTTGCAGGTTAAGTTCGAAGATGGGCTATATCGGACTATATATTGATATAGCCCCCATGTAGACCGATCCGCCAATTTAGGGTCTTAGGCCCATAAAAGCCACATCATCCGATTTTGCTGAAATTTGGGATAGTGAGTTGCGTTAGGCCCTTCTACATCCTTTCGCAATTTGGCCATGACCAGTCCAAATTTGGATATTGCTGCTATATAGACCGATCCGCCGATTAAGGGTCTTAGGCCCATAAAAGCTACATTTATATCCCATTTTGCTGAAATTTGGGACGGTGAGTTAAGTTAGGCCACACGATATCCTTCTTTAATTTGGCCCAGATCGGTTCAGATTTGGATATAGCTGCCATATAGACCGAGCCTATAAAAGGCGCATTTATTGTCCGATGTCGCCGAAATGTGGGACAGTAAGTTGCGTTAGGACCTCCTACATCCTTCTTCAATTTGGCCCATATCACTCCATATTTGGATATAGCTGCCATATAGACCGATATCTCGATTTTAGGTCTTGACCACATTTATTATCCGATTTTGCTAAAATTTGGGACAGTATGTTAGGCTCTTCGACATTCCACTTCAATTTGGCCCAGATCGGATGAAGATATTGAGATGAAATTTTGCAGGTTAAGTTCGAAGATGGGCTATATCGGACTATATATTGATATAGCCCCCATGTAGACCGATCCGCCAATTTAGGGTCTTAGGCCCATAAAAGCCACATAATCCGATTTTGCTGAAATTTGGGATAGTGAGTTGCGTTAGGCCCTTCTACATCCTTTCGCAATTTGGCCATGATCAGTCCAAATTTGGATAGAGCTGCCATATAGACCGATCCGCCGATTTAGGGTCTAAGGCCCATAAAAGCCACATTTATTATCCCATTTTGCTGAAATTTGGGACGGTGAGTTAAGTTAGGCCACACGATATCCTTCTTTAATTTGGCCCAGATCGGTCCAGATTTGTATATAGCTGTCATATAGACCGATCTCTCGATTTAAGGTTTTGAGCCTTTAAAAAGCACATTTATTGTCCGATGTCGCCGAAATGTGGGACAGTAAGTTGCGTTAGGACCTCCTACATCCTTCTTCAATTTGGCCCATATCACTTCATATTTGGATATAGCTGCCATAAAGACCGATCTCTCGATTTTAGGTCTTGACCACATTTATTATCCGATTTTGCTAAAATTTGGAACAGTATGTTAGGCTCTTCGACATTCCACTTCAATTTGGCCCAGATCGGTCCAGATTTGGATAGAGCTGCCATATGGACCGATCCGCCGATTTAGGGTCTAAGGCCCATAAAAGCCACATTTATAATCCGATATCACCGAAATTTGACACAGTGCGTTATGTTAGACTTTTCGACAACGGTGTCGTATATGGTTCAGATCGGTCTAGATTTGGATATAGCTGCCATATAGACCGATCTCTCGGTTTAGGTGTAGGGCCCATAAAAAGCGCATATATTGTCCGTTGTCGCCGAAATTTGGGACAGTGAGTTGTGTTAGGTCCTTCGACATCCTTCTTCAATTTGACTCAGATCGGTACAGATTTGGATAAAGCTGCCATATAGACCGATCTCTCGATTTAATGTTTTGGGCCCATAAAAGGCGCATTTATTGTCCGATGTTGCCGAAATTTGGGACTGAGAGTTAAGTTAAGCCGATCCACATATTTCGGCAATTTGGTCTAGATGGATCAAGATTGGCATATAGACCGATATCTCGATTTGAAGTCTTGGCGCATTTATAATCTGATTTAACTGAAATTTGACATAGTTACTCGTGTTAGGCTTTTCGACATCCATGTTGTTCATGGTTCAGATCGTTTTATTTTTAGATATAGCTACTAAAAAGACCAATATTTTGTTATACACAATTGAACAATGACTTGTACCTATTAGTATTTGGTCCAAATCGGAAAATATTTCGATATAGCTGCTATGGGGCATAGGGTATGCATTTTTCACCGGATTTTGACAAAAGTTGGTTTACATATATAGCCGAGGTGGTAGGTATCCAAAGTCCGAGGTGGTGGGTATCCGAACTTAACGCCTTTTTACTTGCTTTTCATTCCTATATTTTTGTTGTTGTTTTTTTTTGTAAAAATTAAATTTGAATTAAGTTTTTATTGTCACATATGAAATATTTATTCATTTTTTTTACTTTACACTATACGATTTTTGATTCGTACAACTTATTTTGTTTTTGGCTCAAATGCCAGCAAAGCCAACATAAGTCTTACCAAATTGTTGTCCATGGAAGAGTTTTTTTCTTTTATGGATTTCCAACAAGCATAATGAAATAAACGAAAGTGAAATCAAATTGCAGCTGTAAATTGTTTAACAACATCAGCAGCAACAAAAACGCCAACCATTACAACAACAACAACAACAAAATAGTCAACACCAAGAAGTGAATTGAAATTCGTGAAAGAAAGTGACATTTACTACAAAGTCTATAAAATGTGTATGCAGCCAGCCAAGAGGCAAAGCGAGTCAGCTTCAACGGTCGTGGTAGGTTAAAGCGTTAACAGAGAGACAGCCAAAGACAAAACAAAATAAAACAAGTAAAAAGGCGTTAAGTTCGGCCGGGCCGAACTTTGGATACCCACCACCTCGGGTATATATGTAAACCACCTTTCATCAAAATTCGATGAAAATTTCATACCTTATGACCCATATCAGTTATATCAAAACATGTTCCGATTTGGACCAAATACTAATAAGTACAGTAGCTATATCTAAAAATTAACCGATCTGAACCATATACGACACGGATGTTGAAAAGCCTAACATAAGTTACTATGTAAAATTTCAGTGAAATTGGATTACAAATGCGCTTTTTATGGGGCAAAGACTTTAAATCGAGAGATCGGTCTACATGGCAGCTATATTCAAATCTGGATCGATCTGGGCAAAATTGAAGAAGGACGTCGAAGAGCCTAACTAAACTCACTGTCTCAAATTTCAGCGACATCGGACAATAAATGCGTCTTTATGGCCCCAAAACCTAAAACCTAGACATCGGTCTATATGGCAGCTATATCTAAATTTGGACCGATCTGTGCGATATTGCAGATGTATGTCAAGGAGCTTAACTTAACTCACTGTCCCAAATTTCGGCGACATGGACAATAAATGAGCATTTTATGGGCCCAAAACCTTAAATCAAGAAATCGGTCTATATAGCAGCTATATCCAAATCTGGACCGATCTGGGCCAAATTGAAGAAAGATGTCGAGGGGCCTAACGCAACTCACTGTCCCAAATTTCAGCAAAATCGGGTAATAAATGTGGCTTTTATGGGCCTAACACCATAAATCGGAGGATCGGTCTATATGGCAGCTATATCCAAATCTGAACCGATCTGGGCCAAATTGACAAAGGATGTCGAAGGGCCTAACACAACTTACTGTCCCGAATTTCAGTGGAATCGGATAAAAGATGTGGCTTTTATGGCCCTTAGACCCTAAATCGGAGGGTCGGTCTATATGGCAGCTATATCCAAATCTGGACCGATCTGAGCCAAATTGACGAAGGATGTCGAAGGGCCTAACAAAACTCACTGTCCCGAATTTCAGCAAAATCGGATAATAAATGTGGCTTTTATGTCCCTAAGACCCTAAATCGGTGGATCGGTCTATATGGGGGCTATATCAAGATATAGTCCGATATAGCCCATCTTCGAACTTAACCTGCTTATGGACAAAAAAAGAATCTGTGCAAAATTTCAGCTCAATATCTCTATTTTTAAAGGCTGTAGCGTGATTTCAACAGACAGACGGACAGACGGACAGACGGACGGACATGCCTAGATCGTCTTAGATTTTTACGCTGATCAAGAATATATATACTTTATAGGGTCGGAAATGGATATTTCGATGTGTTGCAAACGGAATGACAAAATGAATATACCCCCATCCTTCGGTGGTGGGTATAAAAATGAGTATTGGATGGCCTAAACGTTGTAACCAAAATCATGGAGCTAAGCTTTGTCTGCCTGGGAGAGAGAGAAGCGGAATATAAGGCTTTAGGTTTTTTTATTAAAGACTTTTTTTTGAATAAATTTCAAAACTTAGACCAATGATGAGCAAATGCACAAACACAACTGCACATTACTGTGGGAATATGCAAGAATTTTTATGCCCATGGGCTTGGGCTTGAATTTATATGCTCATGGGCTTGGAAACACTGTGCATATGTGTGAAAGTGTCCACCACTCTCTCACCAATCTTCTTCTTTTATATAAAAACCAACTTGTGTTTGTTTGTGTGTTCCTTATAGACTCAAAAAACGGCTGAATCGATTTTCTTGAAATTTTCACAGATAATGAACCCGTGATGAAAATAGGTTACTACGTTTTTTGATATCTGAAGGGGGGCGGATCCTTCCCCTTTCCCTAATTTTCAGAAACAGATCTCGGTGATGGTTGGGGTGAGATTAAAGCGAAATTTTGTGTGATCTCTTATAGTAACCTAAAAATAAAATTTTCGTATCTCAATTTCGTATGGGGTACCCAGGGGGGGGGGGGGGTTGTTGGCAGCCCCACCACCCAAAACATACCAAATATATATATAGACCAATCACGACAATATGGGACACAAATGAAAGGTATTTAAGAGTAGAAAACGTACCTGATATCCAATTATCGGACTAAGTGTTTGGGGGTCACTTAGTCCGATAACACACCTAGATCGGACATATTTACCTCCTTGGCCATATGGGACTCAAATGAGAGGTATTTGCGAGTAGAATACGAATTTGGTATCCAAATGTGGGACCAAGTTTCTGGGGTGCACCCCTTCCGCAAGGCGCCCCCCAAACAGGATTTTTTTACTGATCATGGCAAATGTGGGACTAAGTGTATGGGGGGCCGCCCCCTCCAATAACAACCTCCAAAGAGGACACGTTTACTACAATTGCATAATGGGACTCAAAAGAAAGGTCTTTGGGAGTTAAGCACGAATCTGATATCAATATTCGGAAAAAAGTGTGTAAGGGGCCACCCCAACCCCATAACACCACCACCACATATAGGAAGTATTTGCTGACCATTCCAATATGGAGCTGTAATAAAAAGTATCATAGAGTATAAAACGAATTTGATGTATATTTTCAGGGCCAAATCGCTGAACGGCTGCCCCATCTCCCAAAACACCCCCGAAACCGTTCATGTTTGCTGTCTATGGAAATATGGGACTCAAATTAAAGGTATTTGGGAGAAGACAACGAGTCTGATATCAACATTCGAGAGCAACTGCCTAGGGGTCGTCCCACCCCCATAATAACGCTCAAATAGGACGTATTTGCTAAACATGACAATTTTGGGTCTTAAAGGGAGTGGATCACGATATTAATTGTTTTTAGGGCCCATACACTTAAGCAGTCATATTTGCTGACTTTTGCAATAAAAGGTTGAAATAAAAGGTATTTCAGATTAGAAAACGAATTTTAATTCCAAATTTGAGCCCAATGGCAATATGAGGTTAAAATAAATGAAATTTGAGAGTAGAGCATGATGCTGATATATTATCAGGGCTTTGTGTTTGGGGGACCACCCCACTGCCCAAAACGCCCCTAAATCGGTCATATTTACCAACTACGTCAACGTGGGGCTCAAATGAAAGGTATTGGGGGTAGAGCAAGAATTGATACCCATCTGGGGGCTACCCCTTTCCCAAAATACCCCACAAACAACAATTATTTACTGATCATAGCAATATGGGACTCAAAAAAAGGTATTTGGGAATAGAATACCAATCTGATATCCAAATGTGGGACCATGTATTTGAGGCACCACCCCTTTCCCAAAACTCACCCCAAAGAGCACGATGCTGAGTCTGAGGCCAAGAGCCTAAGGGACCACTTCACGCCCAAAAACACCCCTAAATCGGACATCATGGCAATATCGAGCTGAAATAAAGACTTTTAATAATGGAGTATATCTGACCCTAAACCCTTCGAGCGAATTCATAGACCAGTAAAGATCATATGGGATTTAGATAAAGGCATTTATATTGTTACGCTTTTATTCAAGCGATATACATATATTATTTTCGTAGCATAGCTCTTTAATTGTGGAAAATAAATATTCAAAGGATAATTTTGTTCCATATAAAATAAAAGGAGGTGCAGTGGAGCGGGCCCGGGTCAGCTAGTATTTTATAAATGTTGATACACCAAAAAAGTTATTGAGGGTCCAAAAACTCTTGAAGAGTTAAACTAACCCTTATTCACAGTAGTTGGAATATAAAATTTTCCAATGGACCCTTTGCCATGGTTTCGTTTGACGAAAAAAAAAATTGTATAAGGTTTTTTTGTTATATTTTAGGATCGTTTTTTTTCTACTAAAATGACAAGTTTTTGGTTACCTTTTCTTTTGGGTAGTACCAACATTTAAATAAGGTCATTAAACCGTATTCACTGCTTTGCTTTTGGTATCTTTTTGATCCAACACATGTCCCTTGGGAGATTATCCTAAAATAAATTTCTCTCAATAATCATGGCCAAGTGCCATACGTTGCTGCCGCCATCATCATCATATCAATTTGCTGCTAAAACAACCAACTTCAATGATATTAAAACCCTGGCAGATGTTTTTGTTTTTTTGCTTCTGCTTTCCACTGGTGTTTAAGGTTTCATGGCTGAGGAGGATGTATCGAGGTCAGACCTTAAAAAAAAAATTCAATGGAAATAGGGGGTAATAATTAAGTTGAGAAAACTTAATGACATTTTAATCATTTGCTTAAGCTTAAATTGCTCCATATACGTCGGAGGATATGTTTGCTTGCTTTGTTCAGCTCACAGGATGTCCTAAAGCCGCATGGCGACCTAAAGACTTTTTCTTGACTGTGGTACGCTGTCGTTTATGCTCTGCCCTTGTTGACCCCATGTTTGGTCTTGTGATCGTTGTTATATTTCAGTCGGCTCAGTTGCGTTGACTACATTTTGGTGGCTCAGTTTTTGTTGAGAACTTGGAATATCGTTGGCTGGTTGTTTTGTTGTTGGTTTGGTGGCTTAGTTTTGTGTTTATGGGTTACAAGTGAAAGTTTATCTGTCCCGCTGTACGGCCGGCCAGACTTTAAAGAAAACTTGCAACATGTGCACCTCTACAACAAAATAATCGCGAAATGTAGGACCATAAAATCATTGATATGCGAGCAATTTTAGATCTCAATTTAGGCCATATTATATTTATGGCTTTTATACACTGCAAAGGTGGGACATTAAAAACTAAGTGAAATACAATAAAAGAGGTAAAAATGAAAAACATGTGTAACGACTTTTTTAATTTTAGCATAAGCCAAATCGGATAAAAATTGCGCCCTCCAGAGGTGTAAGAAGCAAAATCGGGTGATTGGTTTATATGGAAGACTAGCTGAACCGGGCACGCTCCGTTGCGCCTCCTTTTACCATATATGGAACAAAATTATCCTTTGAATATTTATTTTCCACAATTAAAGAGCTTTTAGTGAAATACCATGCTACGAAAATATTTAATTGATGTATATCGCAAAAGCATGACAATATAAATACCTTTATCTGAATCCCATATGTTCTCCACTGGTCTATGAATTCGCTCGCAGGGTTTAGGGTCATTAACGTTTGGGTGTTAGATATACTACATTATTAAAAGTCTTTATTTCAGCTCGATATTGCCATGATGTCCGATTTAGAGATGTATTCGGGGATGAGGTGGCCCTTAGACTCTTGGCCCAGAAAAATATATCAGCTTGGTGCTTCTCTTCTCTCAAATACCCCATATTGCCATTGGTTTAAGGGGAGTTTATGGGATGAGGCGTCCTCAAACATTTGACTCCAAAATTTTTACTCTTTAGGCCGTGTTTTTGAGAAAGAGGCGGGGCCCCAAATACATGGTCCCACATTTGGATTTGGCATTCTACTCCCAAATACCTTTCATTTGAGCCCCACATTGACGTGGATGGTATATATGCCTGATATAGGTGTGTAAGGGAAGGGAATTGAAGTGGTTGATATATATGCCTGATTTAGGGGGATTTTGGGGAGTGGGGTGGTCCCCAAACGGCCATAAAAATACTCAATATTGAGATCCTCTCCCTTTAGATGCCATGATGAGCAAATACGTCCTATTTAGTCGTTGTTATATGGGTGGGACGTCCCCTAGGCAGTTGCTCCCGAATGTTGATATCAGATTCGTGGTCTACTCCCAAATACCTTTCATTTGAGCCCCATATTTATATAGTCGGCAAACATGACCAGTTTCGGGGGTGTTTTGGGGGATGGGTTATATATTTCAGATTCGTGTTCTACTCTAAAATACTTCTTATTGCAAATTGCAAATTTCGCCCATGAACATTCCACAAAAGGAGCAGGGGCAAACAAACAGGCCCATATTGCAATGGTCAGCATATACGTCCTATATGGGATGTGTTATGGGGTCGGGGTGGCCCCATACACACTTCGTCCCGAATATTAATATAAGATTCGTGCTTCACTCCCAAAGACCTTTCATTTGAGTCTCATATTGCTATTGTAGTAAATTTGTCCTCTTTGGGGGTTGTTTTTGGAGGGTGCGGCCCCCCATACACTTGGTCCCACATTTGGATACCAGATTCGTATTCTACACATAAATACGTTTTATTTGAGCCCCATATTACCATGATCAGTAAATAAGTCCTGTTTAGGGGATGTTTTGCGGAAGGGGTGCACCCCCAGAAACTTGGTCCCACATTTGGATACCAAATTCGTATTCTACTCGCAAATACCTCTTATTTGAGGTATTTACTCGCAAATACCTTTCATTTGAGTCCCATTTTGCCAAGGTTTGGGTCGTACTTTTGAGGTAAAGGTGGCCACCGTAGAGCAGGGTAGCATACCCACGTATGACGCTGAAAGTCTGGGAGCATCAGAAAAAATTTTCAGCGGTGGTTTTCCCCTCCTAATGCTGGCAACAATTGTGTGGTACTATGTCATGTAAAACTTCTCTCCAAAGAGGTGTCGCACTACGGTACGCCGTTCGGATTCGGCTATCAAAAGGAGGCCCCTTATCATTGAGCTTAAACTTGAATCGGACTGCTCTCATTGATATGTGAGAAGTTTGCCCCTGTTTCTTAGTGGAAAGTTCATCGGCAAAATTTGCAATTTTTGCAAACCAATTGCAATCTAGGGCTTAAATTATAGGTATTTGAGAGTAGAGAAATATACTGATAGTTTTTCAGGGCCAAGTGTATCGGAGGCATATTTGACTGGATATATTTGCTGACTTTGACAATAAAGGGCTCAAATGTAAGGTATTTGAAAGAGCACGAATGTGATATCTGTTTCAGAACCAATGTTAGTTGACGCCTGATCCCATACATTCCCTTAAACCAGACATATATACCGACCACTGCAATATGGGGTATAAAAAAAGTGATTTGGGAGTAAATTACGAATCTGATATCTACTTTCGGTGAAAAGGGATTGGCTACCCAAATGAAAAGTATTTGGGCGTATAAAACAACTTTTATATACGGAGCGAAATGTTTGTGGGGACGTGCCACATCCAAAATTTCCACGGAAATATCGGGCTTAAATAAAGGATTTTAAAAATGGAGTACATCCAAACGAAAACGATCTTCAAGCGATCTCAGACCGCTTAAAGCATATATGATCTATATGCTTCGTATTAAGACTTTAGGAAGTCACATACTGTTAGTCAGGCGACATATATATCGCTTTGCAGCATGGTATTTCACCAAAAGCTCTTAAATTATTAAATATTAATATTCAAAGGAAAATGTTGTTCCACATTTTGTAAAAGAAGGCGAAACGAAGTGGGCCCGGTTCAACTAGTGGTAAATAAAACAAACAGATATATCTATAATATGTTTTGTTTATGTTTTTCTTAAGGCGAGTTTCAGTTGTTAAAATAGCAGGCCGAAATGTTTGCTAAAACAACAGTCGCATCTGCTTTCAATTATTAAGCAGACACAAATTGTTGTTTTAGAAACTGTGCTATTTTAAATAACAAATTTCGTTAAGTGTAGTTATTTTAATCTCCTAAATGTATGCAACAGTACAATGAAAATTTGAGAAACTGCTAGCTTGTAACGAATTAATGATAAAAGTTGCGAAATAAAATGATGTATATATAAAAGCGTAAAAAAAATTAAAAAAAGGATGTATATTTTCTTGCGAAAATCTAAATATAAAATTATTTTAATACATACTCCTAAATGTATGCTATATTTTTCAAACGCAATCAAAAAATTTCAAACTTAAAGCAAAAACAAGTTGAAACTTTTCACCGCAGGACCCTGGGAAAATATTATTTTTAAATCATAGCAAAACTCGCATCTAAATAATTTGTTTTTCCTAAATTCCCAACATTGATGATGATTTCCCAAGGCCACTTAAAGGTTACATACGGAGCAATGCTAAAATTCTATGTAAGCGTTAGAATTTGACGGAAAATTTTGCTTTCTCTCAAACAAACTTCACAACTGTACCTCAAAAAATACAAAAAGGAGGTCATTTAAAGCGTCAACTTCAGCCATTCGCATTCACAATTTTGTCCTAATGACATAAAATTCTCTTTCAGTTGTGGGATGTGAGGAGACAAGCAAACAAACCACTGTGGGGGTGGCTGTTGTGATTTCTCCCTTAACTTCTTTTGTTTTTCCTAGGCCAATAGAAAAGAAGTTTCAATTGCCAGGGAAACAAGCAGAAACGAAAAAAACAGTAACAACAATAAGGAACTGTGTAACCATAAGCAAGATGTTACCTTTAAAACTAGGTCAATGAAGCTGGGTATACATACATACACCCTGTTAAAGGAAAGGAGATGATGGAAGAAACGCTTTAGCTTTCATCTTCAAGTGTTGATTTGAAGTAAAGAACTCCCTTAAATGGAGTTGGGTAATTTGATATCGCGTCTATAATTTATGCCATTTACGGCTGAGAAGGAGTTTTTGGCAGAAAGGAAGTAGGTGGGTGTGACAGCTTCGTTGAATATTTCTGCGCCATAAATAATGGAATTCGTTTTCGGTTTTTGTGAGGAAAGAGATTCTGAGAAAAGGTAATTTAAAAGTTTCAAAAGCAACAATGTTATAAAGTCCTTAGAAGCATGGCATAGCAAATACTTTGTAATTTCCTCGAAATAAGTCACTGGAAACCAACCTGGCCTTTAAATAGCATTCTTCAGAAAAGAAGGTTTCCATTACAAAATTGGGAATTATAAGCTTCCAATTGAACTAAAAGTTTCGAATTTCTCAAAATTTTTTATTTCCTTTCATTTAATTTCATTTCTTAGTATAGCATGCACTGAGAAAATGTTTGTCCTAATATTAAAGATTCGAGCCAAAGATGAGCAATCTAAATTTAACGATGATCAGTTTTCCAACTTTTTAAGGAAACATTCCTTTTGATAGAAAATATTTTCCTTCACATTAAGGATTGTTTATTTTAATTGGTAGGTTAATAAAGTTAAAAATCTTATTAAAGTCAAAAATCTTCATTGAAGGTTAAAATATCGTTGAAACTTACAAAATGGACCTTGGGACGAGACAACAATGAACCGTAGTTAAAAACGCAAATTGGCCCTACAAATCGGAGCGTCTTTAAATGTTTAATCTTTTTAGGTTTAGATGCTGAGTTTTAAACAAGTAAAAGCGTGCTAAGTTCGGCCGGGCCGAATCTTATATACCTTCCACCACAGATCGCATTTTTCGAGTTATTTATCTCTTATATCTCTTTTTAGGCAAACAAAGGGCAAAAGAAAATAATTGCTATAATATTGGAGCTATATCAAGTTATGGTCCGATTCGAACCACAATTGAAATGAGTGTTGAAGTCCATAGTAGAAGCCATTGTGTAAAATGTGTGGTAATTCGAGTATGAATTGCGCCCTTTAGGGGTTTAAGAACTAAAATAGAAAGATCGGTTTATATGGGAGCTGTATCAGGCTATAGACCGATTCGGACCATATTTGAATGGTATATTGAAGATCATGGGAGAAGCCGTTCAGCCAAATCGGATTACAATTGCGCCCTCTAGACGCTCAAGAAGTCAAGACCCCAGATAGGTTTACATGACAGCTATATCAGGTTATAGACCGATTTCAATCACACTCAGCACAATTATTGGAAGTCATAAAAAAAACACCTCATGCAAAATTACAGCCAAATCGGATAAGTATTGTGCCCTCTAGTGGCTCAAGAATTTAAGATCCAAGATCGGTTTATATGGCAGCTATATCAAAACATGGACCGGTATAGTCCATTTACAATCCCAACCGACCTACACCAATAAGAAGTTTTTGTGCCAATTTAGCGTGCTTTCGACAGACAGACGGACGGACATGGCTAGGCCGACTGAAAATGTCATGACAATCAAGAATATATATACTTTATGGGGTCTTAGACAAATATTTCGAGTAGTTACAAACAGAATGACGAAATTAGTATACCCCCCATCCTATGGTGGAGGGTATAAAAATTAAATTGTTGCGCTTTGTTTGTTTATTTGTTAGTTTGTTTGTCTGTTCCGTATACACTCATAAACAGCTGAACCGATTTTCATGAAATTTTCACAGATGGCAGAGATTGGGTCCCCTGTGAAAATAGGGTACTACATTTTTTGATATCCTAAGGGGGGCGGACCTTCCCCCATACCCCAATTTTCAAAAACGCCAGATTTCGGAGATGCGTGCACCGATTTAAGCGAAATTTACACCTTCACCTTATGGTACCCCAAAAACACGGAATTGGTAAAAAATGGGGGGGGTCAAATAATCGGGGGAACGCACCATCCCAAAACCCACCCGATCGGACATGTGCACTGATTGGCACGATATGGGTATCAAATGAAAGGTATTTAAGATTAGAGTACGAATTTGGCATACAAATTTCAATCTTAAGTTTCGGGGGGTCCTCTACCTCCAAAAAAGCCCAAAGAGGACATTTTCACAGCTTTGGGCAATATGGGTATCAATTGAAAGGTATTGTAGAGTAGAGTACGAACTTGGCATTAAAATGTTAGCCTAAGTGTCGGGGGCCCTCACTCCCAAAAACACCATCTACCAAGACACCTTAACCGCTATGAGTAATATGGGTATCAAATAAAAGGTATTTAAAAGTAGAAAACAAATCTGAGACAAAAAATATTTGTTTGGTGACTGAGAGCCCTCCCCACCACCCTAAACCCCATAGCAAGACAAATTTACCAATTAGGAATTTGGATATCAAATGAAAGCTATTTAAAGGTAGAGTCCAATGCTGATATAAGAATGTATTCCTTGGTGTCTGAGGCGGGACAATCTCCTCACAATAAAATGCAACGCCAAACTGTCAAGTAGGAAGACCGAGAATATATTGTACTCAAATGAAAGGACGTGTCAGAGAGCTTCCCTCTTCCCCTATCCTATCCAAGAAAAAGGAATTAAGAATCTCCCTTTTATTTATAAACAAGTAAAAGCGTGCTAAGTTCGGCCGGGCCGAATCTTATATACCCTCCACCATGGATGGCATTTGTCGAGTTCTTTTTCCGGATTTGCTCTGCTATTAGAGCGATATCAAGATATGGTCCGGTTTGGACCACAATTAAATTATATGTTGGAGACCTGTGTAAAATGTCAGCCAATTCGAATAAGAATTGCGCCCTTGGGGGCTCAAGAAGTAAAATAGAGAGATCGATTTATATGGGAGCTGTATCGGGCTATAGACCGATTCAGACCATAACAAACACGTATGTTAATGGTCATAAGAGAATCCGTCGTACAAAATTTCAGGCAAATCGGATAAGAATTGCGCACTCTAGAGTCTCAAGAAGTCAAGACCCAAGATCGGTTTATATGGCAGCTATATCAGGTTATGAGCCGATTTGAACCATACTTGGCACAGTTGTTGTATATAATAACAAAACACGTCGTGCAAAATTTCATTCAAATCGGATAAGAATTGCGCACTCTAGAGGCTCAAGAAGTCAAGACCCAAGATCGGTTTATATGGCAGCTATATCAGGTTATGAGCCGATTTGAACCATACTTGGCACAGTTGTTGGATATAATAACAAAACACGTCGTGCAAAATTTTATTCAAATCGGATAAGAATTGCGCCTTCTAGAGGCTCAAGAAATCAAGACCCAAGATCGGTTTATATGGCAGCTATATCAGGTTATGGACCGAATTGAACCATACTTGGCACAGTTGTTGGATATAATAACAAAACACGTCGTGCAATATTTCATTCCAATCGGATAAGAATTGCGCAATCTAGAGGCTCAAGAAGTCAAGACCCAAGATCGGTTTATATGGCAGCTATGTCAGGTTATGGACCGATTTGAACCATACTTGGCACAGTTGTTGGATATCATAACAAAACACGTCGTGCAAAATTTCATTCCAATCGGATAAGAATTGCGCACTCTAGAGGCTCAAGAAGTCAAGACCCAAGATCGGTTTATATGGCAGCTATATCAAAACATGGACCGATATGGCCCATTTACAATACCAACCGACCTACACTAATAAGAAGTATTAGTGCAAAATTTCAAGCGGCTAGCTTTACTCCTTCGGAAGTTAGCGTGCTTTCGACAGACAGACGGACGGACGGACGGACGGACAGACGGACGGACATGGCTAGATCGACATAAAATTTCACGACGATCAAGAATATATAAACTTTATGGGGTCTCAGACGAATATTTCGAGTAGTTACAATCAGAATGACGAAATTAGTATACCCCCCATCCTATGGTGGAGGGTATAAAAATCAATTTGTGTTTGTTTGTTTGTGTGTTCCTTATAGACTCAGAAACGGCTGAACCGATTTTCTTGAAATTTTCACAGATGGTGCATAATGATCCAGTGGTGAAAAAAGGGTACTACATTTTTCGATATCTGAAATGCCATATTTCGGAAATGGGTGGTGCAATTTAAGCCAAATTTTGTGTGCTCTCTTATAGTAAACTAAAAAAAAATTGGTATCCAAATTTCAGATGGGGTACCTAGGGGGGCCGCCCCACCTCCAAAACTTACCAAATATATACATAGACCAATCACGACAATATGATACTCAAATTGAAGGTATTTAAGATTAAAAACGTACCTGATATCCAATTGTCGGACTTAGTGTTTGGGGGACAACCCCAACCCCCAAAACACTCCTAAATCGGACATATTTACTGCCCATGGCAATATGAGACTCAAATGAAAGGTATGTGCGAGTAAAATACGAGTCTGATATCCAAATGTGGGACAAAGTGTCTGGGGGTCCAGCCCTTCTCCAAAACACCACCCAAACAGGACTGGTTTACTGACCATGGCAATATGGGGCTCAAATAAATAGTATTTGAGTGTAGAATACAAATCTGATATACAGATGTGGGACCAAATGTTTGGGGGCCGCCCATCCTCGAGAACATCCCCCAAAGAGGACTAATTTACGACCATAGCAATATGGAGCTCAAATAAAAGGTCTTTGGGAGTGAAGCACGAATTTGATATCAATATTTGGGTGTCTATGGGTGTCAAAAGTGTCTATGGGGCCACAACACCACCCAAATAGAAAGTATTTGCTGACTATTGCAGTATGAGGCTCAAATATGAGCGCTTTTAGTATATTTTCAAGGCAAACTCATTGAGTGGCCGCTTCATCCCCCAAAACTCCCCCCAAACCGGTCATGTTTGCCGACTATGAAAAAATGGGTCTCAAATGAAAGGTGTTTGGGAGTAGACCATGAATCTGATATCAACATTCAAGACCAACTGTCTAGGGGACGTCCCACCACCATAACAACCCGCAAATAGGACGTAGTTGCTGACTAAGACAATTTGGGTTTTCAAGACAGTGGAGCTCGATATTCATAGTTTTTAGGGCCCATACCCCAAACCGGACATATTTGCTGGCTCTTGTAATAAGGGATTTAATGAATGATATTTAAGATTAGAAAACAAATTCGGTATCCAATTTTGAGACCAATGCCAGTGGCCTAGAGAAAAGAGCACGTTGCTGATTAATGTACAGGGCTTAGTGCCTGGGGGACAATCCCACTCCCCAAAATACCCCTAAATCAAGCATATTTTCCGACCATGTCAATGTGGGGCTTAAATGAAAGGTATTGGGGGCAGAGCAAGAATTGATGCCCACTTTTGGGACCAATTTTCTGGGGGCCTACCCCTTTCCCAAAATACTCCACAAACAGCAATTTTTTACTGACAATCGCAATATGGTGCTCAAATAAAGGTATTTGGGAGTAGAATACGAAACATACTCCAAATGGTAAAATATTTTCGACCATGCCAATATGTGGCTCAAATGAAAGTTGTTTGAGATCAGAAAACGAATTTTATAACCAATTTTGGCGCCATGTGTTTGGGGGCCGCCTTATCCTGTAAACTCCCCTTAAACCAATAGCAATATGGGGTTTAAATAAAAGGTATTTGAGAGTAGAGCACGATGGTGATTTATTTTCAGAGCTAAATGTCTGGTGGACCTCCTTACCCTGAAAAACACCCCTAAATTGAATATAATGGGAGATGTTTCGACCATGGCAATATGGGGCTCAAATGAAAGGTATTTGGGAGTAGAGTACGATCGGGACCATGTTTCTGGGGTTCCACACCACCCCCTTAACCCACCAACCACCACCCAGATTAGTGGGTTATAGCAATTTTTTAAGAATGGAGTACATCTAACATCCAAACTTAAATGACCTTAAACCCTCTGAGCGAATTCAGATACCAATAGAGATCATATGGGATTCCGATAAGGCATTTTTATTGTTATACTGTTGCTCGAGCGATGTACACATACTGTTTTCCTAGCATGGTATTACATTAAAAGCTCTTTTAGTGTCAAAAATAAATATTCAAAGGTTAATTTTGTTCCATTTAAAGTAAAACAAGGCGCAGCGGAGCGGGGCCGGTTGTGCTAGTTAATTATAAAGACAACCTATTTTGCTTTGATAACCGAAATTCCTTAACAAATAACAGGAAATGGCATAGCCGATGTAGTTTTAACAAGTAAAAGTGGGCTAAGTTCGGTCGGGCCGAATCATGGGAACCCACCACCATGGATTCTGCTAAAAATATATACAAAATAAATTAAGTTGTAGGGCATAATTTTATTCTACACACCAAACTTCTGTCAAACCAGCAAAAATTCAACCTTCTAGGAACCAAATAAGGATGATTGGGAGACCGGTTTACATGGGAGGTATATCGGGTTATAGAATGATGTTAGCCTAGCCGGACAAAAGTTGAGGCTTGTAAGGACTCAAGAAGTGAAATCGGCCGATCGGTTGATATGGGGGCTATATCAGGTTGTAGACCAATTTGAACCGTACTAGGTACAGTTGTTGGAAGTCAAAAAAGAACACCACGTGCAAAATTTCAGCCAAATCGGGCAAAAATTGCGGTTTCCAGGGACTCAAGAAGACAAATCGGGCGATTGGTTTATATGGAAGCTACATCAGGTTCTTGATCGATTTGGACCATACTCAGCGCAGTTGTTGGAAGTCACAACGAAACACCACATACAAAATTTCAGCTAAATCGGACAAAATTGGGCCTTCCAGGGGCTCAAGAAGTCAAATCGGGAAATCGGTTTATATGGGAGCTATATCAGGGTATATGCCGAACTCGGGAAATCGATTTATATGGGAGCTCTATCAGGGTATAGACCGAACTTTAACGTAACGTAACTTTACATGCACAATTTCAGTCAAATCGGACAAATATTACGGCTACCAGGAGCTCAAGAAATCAAATCGGGTGATGGGTTTACATGGGAGCTATATCTAAATCTGAACCGATATGGCCCATTTGCAATCCCCTACGACCTACATCAGCTTTACGCATTCGACCTCTATCGTGATTTCGACATAGGGACGGACGAACATGGCTAGAATATATCCTTTATGGGGTCTTAGATCCACTACCCTATAGTGGTGGGTATAAAAATAAGTTACAATTGACGAAAGAAGTGTATCAATTTTAGTCACAAGATATTTTTTTCAATTTGTCTAATGGTAATTTGTTATATTCGCTTGGTCCAGTAAAACTCAATCGTTGTTTAGTAATCTCCAAACGACACCTAGCAATACGAAGTTGGCCAGATTGACGAGTATTTCTGGCAGTTCCCTTCCCGCCGAACTGTATTGATCTAGAACCTCTTACTGTTATTGACTTGATGCGTATGTGCGTATATAAGCCACGTATCGGTAAAACAGATTTAAACTTCTCCCTGTAAAGCCTTTATGTGGGATATCTTCTAGGTAAATTCGTAGCAAATTTAATGCAGTGTTCTGCACGCACTGTAATTCTTTCAATGAGCTGTTATTCTTATAGGCATAAATTCCAGGTACATAAAGGGTGATTTTTTTGAGGTTAGGATTTTCATGCATTAGTATTTGACAGATCACGTGAGATTTCAGACATGGTGTCAAAGAGAAAGATGCTCAGTATGCTTTGACATTTCATCATGAATAGACTTACTAACGAGCAACGCTTGCAAATCATTGAATTTTATTACCAAAATCAGTGTTCGGTTCGAAATGTGTTCAAATTTTGACAAATTTTGTTCAGCGATGAGGCTCATTTCTGGTTGAATGGCTACGTAAATAAGCAAAATTGCCGCATTTGGAGTGAAGAGCAACCAGAAGCCGTTCAAAAACTGCCCATGCATCCCGAAAAATGCACTGTTTGGTGTGGTTTGTACGCTGGTGGAATCATTGGACCGTATTTTTTCAAAGATGCTGTTGGACGCAACGTTACGGTGAATGAACACATTTCGAACCGAACACTGATTTTGGTAATAAAATTCAATGATTTGCAAGCGTTGCTCGTTTGTAAGTCTCTGCATGATGAAATGTCAAAGCATACTGAGCATCTTTCTCTTTGACACCATGTCTGAAATCCCACGTGATCTGTCAAATACTAATGCATGAAAATCCTTACCTCAAAAAAATCACCCTTTACATTAGGTGAGAGTGTATCAGCGCTTGGTATATCATCGATATTTAAAAGAGGATTAAATTCCCGATGAATACCTGTTGCTGATGCGACTTTTGACTTTAAATTTTCAATGTGAGAGTCCCATTCCATGTTGCTATTCAAAGTTAAATCTAAGTATTTTATAGACCTTGACTCTGCAACGGGCGCTTCATTTATATGCACAGACATTGTGTCTCCATTGGCATGAGGTTTAAATCGAACAACTTTGGTTTTCGATGAAGTTAGAACAAGTTTGTTCCGTCTCGCACATTCAGCCAATTACGCTGAATCATGTTCAATTTGTACTTTGTCCACATTTCTGTAAAAGAGGCTCACATCATGAGCGTACATCACAAGTTTTCCATAAAATCCCATATCCCATCATGAACATGTATCCTAAATAATAAGGGATCAAAAACACTACCCGGTGGTACGCCATGGTGTACAGGTACCCGGCCACTTTATTCGTTACCAACTTTCACAAATTAGAATCTATTTCTAAAAACATCTTTAAAAACAGCAAAGTTTCTTGGCTAAATGCAATATCCTCCAATGTCTTAATCAATATAATACGATCTACTGCAACTTCTTTGCATCCACAATCAATTCCATTGCAGATATATTCAATAATATTAAATACAGCTTCATCGATACCGGCGGCTTTTCTAAAACCAAACTGATTTGCAAATAACATTTTTCCTTCCTCAACATATGTCGTAATTTGTTCAGAAATAATTTTTTCAAACACAGATTAAACTGCAACAGGTCTAAAATCGTGGATACTGGAATTTGGTTTTTTTAGGTATTGGTATTACCTTGGGAATCTTCAAAATGTCGGGATACTTTCTGCATATGATCAGACCATTAAAAATCTTCAACATAATATCTGTTACTGCTGATTGCGATGTTAATAGCATCTTTGGATTTATATTATCGGATCCACAACTTTTTCTCAGATCTAACAAGGTAAAACGCATTACTTTGCATTGAAAGTGTTCCAAACACATTAAGGTCATCATCGTGATGGCGCTGTATGCTATTCCTTCATTCTTCTATTGAATAACCAAATTAATAGTTCAGCACTACTACCATCTTTATTAACGATCTCTCCTAAGAATTTTTTGTTTCTACCCAATTCATTGTTAAACAAGTAAAAAGACGTTAAGTTCGGCCGGGCCGAACTTTGGATACCCACCACCTCGGGTATATATGTAAACCACCTTTCATCAAAATTCGGTGAAAATTTCATACCTTATACTCATATACCTCATACCGATCTGAACTATATAGGACACGGATGTCGAAAAGCCGAACATAAGTCACTGTGTCAAATTTCAATTAAATCGGATTATAAATGCGCCTTTTATGGGGCCAAGACTTTAAATCGAGATATCGGTCTACATGGCAGCTATATCTAAATCTGGGCCGATTTGGGCCAAGTTGCATAAACATGTCGAAGAGCCTAACACTAAGCACTGTCCCAAATTTCGGCGAAATCGGACAATAAATGCCTCTTTTATGGGCCCTAAACTTTAAATCCAGAGATCGGTCTATATGGCAGCTATATTCAAATCTGGACCGATCTGGGCAAAATTGAAGAAGGACGTCGAAGAGCCTAACAAAACTCACTGTCTCAAATTTCAGCGACATCGGACAATAAATGCGTCTTTTATGGCCCCAAAACCTAAAACCTAGATATCGGTCTATATGGCAGCTATATCCAAATCTGGACCGATCTGTGCGATATTGCAGAAGTATGTTAAGGAGCTTAACTTAACTCACTGTTTCAAATTTCGGGGACATCGGGCAATAAATGAGCATTTTATGGGCCCAAAACCTAAAACCTAGATATCGGTCTATATGGCAGCTATATCTAAATTTGAACCGATCTGGACCAAATTGCAGAAATATGTCAAAGGGCCTAACACATCTCACTGTCCCAAATTTCAGCTAAATCGGATAATGAATGTGGCTATTATGGGCCTTACACCATAAATCGGAGGATCGATCTATATGGCAGCTATATCCAAATTTGGACCGATCTTAGCCAAATTAACGAAGGATGTCGATGGGCCTTACACAATTCACTGCCCCGAATTTCATCAAAATCGGATAATAAATGTGGCTTTTGTGGGCCTAAGACCCTAAACCGGAGGATCGGTCTATATGGCAGCTATATCCAAATCTGAACCGATCTGGACCAAATTCAAGAAACATGTCAAAGGGCCTAAGACAACCCACTGTCCCAAATTTCAGCGAAATCGGACTATAAATATGGCTTTTATGGGTCTTAGACCCTAAATCGGAGGATCGGTCTATATGGCAGCTATATCCAAATCTGGACCGATCTGGACTAAATTGACAAAGGATGTCGAAGGGCCTAACACAACTCACTGTCCCAAATTTCAACAAAATCGGATAATAAATGTGGCTTTTATGGGCCTAAGACCCTAAATCGGCGGATCGGTCTATATGGGGGCTATATCAAGATATAGTCCGATATAGCCCATCTTCGAACTTAACCTGCTTATGGACAAAGAAAGAATCTGTGCAAAATTTCAGCTCAATATCTCTATTTTTAAAGACTGTAGCGTGATTTCAACAGACAGACGGACAGACGGACAGACGGACGGACATGGCTAGATCGTCTTAGATTTTTACGCTGATCAAGAATATATATACTTTATAGGGTCGGAAATGGATATTTCGATGTGTTGCAAACGGAATGACAAAATGAATATACCCTCATCCTTCGGTGGTGGGTATAAAAACACTGCCAAACCTTCCTTACATCTCCTTTACAGGATGCAATACTGTGTTTATAATAATCGTTCCTTAGGCTTTTGCTGCACATTTTAACGATATTGCCTTTTCTTTTTAATCGATGGTTTATATTCGGATAGTTACGGTTTCTACGCCTTATATAAAACAATTTCTTTTTGTTCGCAATAAGGGAATTCACTTTCTCTATTAACCAGGGAGCCATTGTCTGATGTCCGTTTCCATCTTTCATAACCATCTGAGAAACCACTGATTGTATTGCGCCCACAAAAGCTTGACACAATTCAGATCTATCGTCTACCAATACGCTAAGTTTGCTGTTGGAGATTTTAAGCAAATTGTGCATAGTTAATCTTCTCTGACCTTTTTCAATCAATGTTGAGTCGTTACTTCCGTATTTATAGAGCAGTTCAGAATATTATGATGCGACAAATTACTTTGAATTTTATGAACTACAATACTATCCTGATAGTTGCTAAAAATCCAGTCTATGCACTTGTTTGAAGTCGGGCGAGTAACATGACTGTGGCAAGATTGCCTGTTGTAAGAGCCATAGAAGTGAACCAAGCTTTTCTGTTGCTCTGTTTCACCATATAAATCAATATTCATATCTTCAACCACCATAACAAAGCCTCCATCCAAATTTTGCTACACCGTATCTACTTTCCTCAACTACATATCCACATTACAACTTTGGGATCAATAAAATGAGGCGATAATCAGTTTCGAATTGTATAAACAAACGTAGTTGCTTGACGTTTGTTTATACAACTCAAAATTGATTATCGCCTCATTTTATCGACAGCAAAAACATTTACACTATTCTCGCTTCTATTGATTAATGTTTTGTATCTTAAAGATGATTTGACATCAATTGAAGTTTCACCGTATCCATCCGACCGTGGTAAAGACTCAAATATTTACTGTATCTTGCACAACAATAATGTCTGGTAATATTTCAGAACTAGCTATTTTGTTTTTAAATTTATTACATTTTTCTTTAGACGATACACCTCTAACGTTTACAGATATAATATTAATGCATTTTTGTAGATCCGGCTGAGTATTGAACAGAAGGTGAACTCTTAAAGCATCGTCCATAAGACCACAACACCCTATAGCACTATAGGTCTGACAACAGTAGTATATACACAGTGAATGACACGGGAGTTAAACCCTCAACTTTTGCCAATGGACCTCTTGCAGGTGTATAGGGTAAGAGTTGTCTCTATTGCCATTACCAAAATGTTGGATTTGAAGTTCAATTTCCTGTCCCTCAGAACTTCCTCATTTCACTTATTTCATTATAACCACCACCATAGGATTGGAGTATACCAATCTAGTCATTCCGTTTGTAACGTCTCGAAATATTCTTCAACGACCCCATAAAGTATGAATATTCTTGATCGACTCGACATTCTAAGTCGATCTGGCCATGTCCGTCCGTCCGTCTGTCGAAATCACGATAGCTGTCGAACGCGTACAGCTAGCCCCTTGAAATTTTGCACAGATATTTACTATTCATGCAGGTCATTGAGGATTGCAAATGGACCACCGATTCAGCTTTAAATGTAGCCCCGATGTAAACCGATCTCCTTATTTGATTTCCTGAGCCCCTGGAAGCAGCAGTTTTTTTACTCGATTTGGCTAAAATTTTGCACATAGTGTTCTGATATGATTTCCATAAACTGTGTCACGTACGGTCCCATTCGGTCAATAACCTGATATAGCTCCTATATAATATAACCCGATTTGATTTCTTGAGCCCCTGCTAGCCGCAACTGTAGTCCGATTTGGCTGAAATTCTGCATGCGGTGTTCTGTTATGACTTCCAAAAGCTGTTTTAAATACGGTCGACATAGCTCTATAACCTCATATAGCTCCCATATAGACCGATCTCCCAAATTGACTTCTTGAGCCCTTACAAACCGCAATTTTTGTCCGATTTTGGCTGAAATTGAGCACGTAGTGTTCTATTATACTTTCCAACAACTTTGCCAAATACAGCCCGAATAGGTCTATAACCTGATATAGCTCTCATATAAACGGATAACCCAAAGTGCATACTTGAGCCCTTATAAGCCGCAACTCTTGTCCGATTTGGCTGAAATTGAGCATGTACTGTTTTGCTATGACTTTCAAGTACAGTCCACATCAGTCTATAACCTTATGTAGCTCCCATGTAAACCGATTTAAATTCTTTTCCGATTTGGCTTAAAATTTGGACACAGCTTTCTCTTATGACATCCAACAACTGTGTCAAGTACGGTCCGAATCGGTCTATAACCTGATATAGCTCCCATATAAACCGATCTCCCGATTTGACTTCTTGAGCCCTTACGAGCCACGATTCTTGTGCGTATAGTGTTCTGCTATGACTTCCAACAACTGTGCCAAGTACGGTACAAATCGGTCAATAACCTGATATAGCTCTTATATTATCCGATTTAGCTGAAATTCTGCATGCGGTGTTCCATTATGACTTCCAATAACTGTGTTAAGTATGGTCGAATTAGCTCTATAACCTGATGTAGCTCCCATATAATCCGATCTCCCGAATTGACTTTTTGAGTCAATGTTTGTCCGATTTAGCTGCAATATTGCATGCGGTATTCTGTTACCACTTCCAACAAATGTGCCAAATACGGCCAAATCGGTCTATAACCTGATATAGCTCTCATGTAAACCGGTCTCTCGATCATGCTTCTTCCGTTCCTAGAGCTTTAATTTTTGTTGGTTTGACAGTAGTTTGGTATGTAGAATAAAATTATGCCCTTCAACTAAATTTATTTTGTATAAAGTTTTAGCACAATCCATGGTGGTAGGTTCCCAAGATTCGGCCCGGCTGAACTTAGCACGTTTTCATTTGTTTCAACTTGGTCCAGATCGGTGTAGATTTGGATATAGCTGCCATGTAGTCCGATCCCTTAATTAAAGGTCTTGGGCCCATAAAAAGGCGCATTTTTTCCGATTTCGCTGATATTTAGTCCAATCAGTTGTGTTTTGTGTTGCCCCTCGATATACTACTTAAAGGCGGCCCAGATCGGTCCAGATTTGGATATAGCTGCCATAAAAACCTATCGCTTTAGTGGCCCCACAAAAATCGCTTTTATTTTCCGATTTCGCTGATATTTGACACAGTGACATACACTTATATTAGGATTTCCGACATCCGAGACCAGTACATACGACATCCAAAAAGACTAATATTGAACCAAAACTGAACAGTGACTTGTATTTTATAGACCACTCAATGTCCGTGCCGAATTTGATCCAAATTGGACCGTATTGGATATAGCTGCTATGGGTGCATAAATAATGCATTTTTCACCAAATTTTGACAAAAGGTGGTTTACATATATACTCGAAGTGGTGGGTATCCAAAGTTCGGCCCGGACGCACTTAATGCCTTTTTACATGTTTTTATACCCACCACCGAAGGATGGGGGTATATTCATTTTGTCATTCCGTTTGCAACACATCGAAAAATCCATTTCCGACCCTATAAAGTATATATATTCTTGATCAGCGTAAAAATCTAAGACGATCTAAACATGTCCGTCCGTCTGTCCGTCTGTCTGTTGAAATCATGCTACAGTCTCTAAAAATAGAGATATTGAGCTGAAACTTTGCACAGTTTCTTTTTTTGTCCATAAGCAGGTTAAGATCGAAGATGGGCTATATCGGACTATATTTTGATATAGCCCCCATATAGACCGATCCGCCGATTTAGGGTCTTAGGCCCATAAAAGCCACATTTATTATCCGATTTTGTTGAAATTTGGGACAGTGAGTTGTGTTAGGCCCTTCGACATCCTTTGTCAATTTGGCTCAGATCGGGTCAGATTTGGATATAGCTGCCATATAGACCGATCCTCCGATTTAGGGTCTAAGGCCCATAAAAGCCACATTTATGGTCCGATTTCGCTGAAATTTGGGACAGTGAGTTGTGTAAGGCCCATCGACATCCTTCGCCAATTTGGCTCAGATCGGTCCAGATTTGGATATAGCTGCCATATAGATCGATCCTCCGATTTAGGGTCTAAGGCCCAAAATAGCCACATTCATTATCCGATTTTGCTGAAATTTGAGACAGTGAGATGTGTTAGGCCCTTTGACATATTTCTTCAATTTGGTCCATATCGGTCCAGATTTGGATATAGCTGCCATATAGACCGATCCTCCGATTTATGGTCTAAGGCCCATAAAAGCCACATTTATTATCCGATTTTGATGAAATTCGGGGCAGTGAATTGTGTAAGGCCCATCGACATCCTTCGTTAATTTGGCTCAGATCGGTTCAGATTTGGATATAGCTGCCATATAGATCGATCCTCCGATTTATGGTGTAAGGCCCATAATAGCCACATTCATTATCCGATTTTGCTGAAATTTGGGACAGTGAGATGTGTTAGGCCCTTTGACATATTTCTTCAATTTGGTCCAGATCGGTTCAAATTTGGATATAGCTGCCATATAGACCGATTTCTTGATTTATGGTTTTGGGCCCATAAAATGCTCATTTATTGCCCGATGTCCCCGAAATTTGGAACAGTGTGTTAAGTTAAGCTCCTTGACATACTTCTGCAATATCGCACAGATCGGTCCAGATTTGGATGTAGCTGCCATATAGACCGATATCTAGGTTTTAGTTTTTGGGGCCATAAAAGACGCATTTATTGTCCGATGTCGCTGAAATTTGAGACAGTGAGTTTTGTTAGGCTCTTCGACGTCCTTCTTCAATTTTGCCCAGATCGGTCCAGATTTGGATATAGCTGCCATATAGACCGATATCTAGGTTTTAGGTTTTGGGGCCATAAAAGAGGCATTTATTGTCCGATTTCGCCGAAATTTGGTACAGTGCTTAGTGTTAGGCTCTTCGACATGTTTATGCAACTTGGCCCAAATCGGTCCAGATTTGGATATAGCTGCCATGTAGACCGATATCTCGATTTAAAGTCTTGGCCCCATAAAAGGCGCATTTATAATCCGATTTCACTGAAATTTGACACAGTGACTTATGTTCGGCTTTTCGACATCCGTGTCCTATATAGTTCAGATCGGTATGAGGTATATGAGTATAAGGTATGAAATTTTCACCGAATTTTGATGAAAAGTGGTTTACATATATACCCGAGGTGGTGGGTATCCAAAGTTCGGCCCGGCCGAACTTAACGCCTTTTTACTTGTTTTTTCTGTGCACATGCTGTGTGTCTCCCATTTCTCGTACCCTTGAGTATAATAAGTCCAGGAATTCTTTGCCCATGAAGCATTCCTCCATACACCCATGGTTACTGGATAAGCACCACGTCAAATCCTCCTACCATCAGAAGTACCTTTAGTACCGCCGTAGCGGCCTTACAATGAAGGAGATCTATATGCAAAAACCGGACCATAGTCGGGATTCAAAATCTTCACCACTGTTGCGTTAGCTTCGTCTTCTGCGATCACCAGGAGTTCATGATTTGTGCGATCTTGCCATGATAAGCTTCCTCACGTATCCAGGGGCAGTTAAGAAAGCACACTGGACACATGCGGTGGGGAAGATTCCTCATTAGATGCTTCACTAGGCGCTGCTGTCCAAGTACGTTTTGAATTCTGTCCTTCCCCGCTGGCGCACACCTTGAACCCAATCTTCAGCAAATGTGTACTTTACGTTCAAAATCGCAGCAAGATTGGACAAGAATTGCGTCTTCCAAGTTCTCAAGAACTCAAATCGGAAGAACGATTTATATGGGAGCTATATCAGCTTATAGACCGATTGCAATCGTAATTGACATGGTGGTTGGAAGATGTAACAGAGTAATGCGTGAAAAATTTCAACTGAATTGGATTATAACCGCGTTTTCCAAGGGCATTGAGCCCTTGGCAATTTGGGAGATCGTTTTATTTGGCAGCTTTATCAGGTTAAAGGTCGCACCGGTAGCCAGGTTGGTAGCGGTAGCGTGGTTTCGATTCCCGCCAGAGATCAGGTCTGTCACTACTTATCTTACCACGGATTTTGGAAGTCATGCAGAAACACAACATGCAAAATTTCTGTGGGGGCTTTAACCATTTTTTCTTCTCAAAAATTATCAGCATAATCTTTTCAATAATATTTGCTTTGTATATATAAAATGCTTTTGTCTTTACAATTTTTCTAAAGCAAATAATTTTGCAAACATAAAAAAAAATTAAAATGTAAAAAAAGCTATGATTTACAGTTTTTTGACAAGGCTCATGCTATTCGCACCATTGTTAGTTGAAATGTCTTTCTCACAAACACACACACTGGCACTAATTGTAAATTTTCTGGTACATTTGCAAAGATGGCCTTGTCATTTGTCGTTTTCCCGTACGTATGCTAAAAAATATCTTCCTTTTTCTCTTCTTAACATTTTCCAAGCGCTAATCCTGAAAACTCCGCAAATAGAAACTTCGTTCATTGCTAACGAGCTAAGGTATAAAAACAAAGGCTGCTTTTGCTGCCGTTTCCTTTAAGGAAGCAAGAGGAATAATATATCGATACTTATGGTTTTTCAGCACGTGTCCTAAATTCCAGCAGATGGGGGCCAGGAGATGACAGACCAAAAATCTGGAAGCTTTACAGGGAAGAAGGGGGAAATACACAAGTGGCATTCTTTTTTCGATGGCTTTTTATTTTAGACGCAAATTATATTCAATTCATCAAATAGTGGGAAGAGCGGCTTGAACCCATGAGGGGGCTTCAGAAAGGGGCCAGGAGTTTTCTTGTGTTTATTGCCTTTTATGGTTGATAACCTCTCACAACACCACATCTCCCTAAAACGCATGCCATACATAAACCACGCACATATACAGACCAACTCTCAATTCAAATATTCAGCCCCCTGCTTTCTCTTCTCTCTCTTTCTATCGTTCGCTTACAGGCAAAGCAAGCCAGTGAGAGAGGTAGAGAGGGTTCATTGCCTTACACAACGATTTTTGTTTGTAGGGGTCTTTAGAACTTCAAGGTTGTCCTTGAAGTAATATTCCAAGAGAGCGAGAGAGAGAGAGGCAGAAAGAGCAAGAAAAATACACGCAGAGAGCTGAGGTGGAAAATGGGCGCAGTAGGGCGCCAAATAGGGAGAGCAATGTGCGAGTATCAAAAAACAAGTTCCTTGTTATTACTACCATGTGTTTCAACCGTAGCAGCAGCAGCAAAAACAACAGCAACAGCAGCAGCAGCAGTTGTGCGTTTTTTGAACTTCCTCATATGCCAGGAAGCAAATACCACAATGTTATTATTGCCGCCTCTCCTGCCACCACACAACAACCCCGGAGTAACTTCTTTATGGCCTGAACTTTTTTCCATGTTGTGTTTTGTCAGTTCTAGAGTCAAGGACTGCCAAGGTTCCGCCATAATCTGCTCTTAGGGGTGGGTTTTCGTTGACTACCTACAAAGGAAGCTTAAAGAAGGCAATGACATGCGTTGGCGTTCACGTTGACGTTGACTCTACCCAGGCGGAAGTTTATATACCATGAAGCCAAAAAGACGGCAGCCCAGAGAGTTTTTGCAGAAAATACAATCTAGGGTGTGGTGGATCCATATCACCTCGTGGCGTTTTGAGAAATGTACAAAGCTACATCTGCGTTAATGAAATACTACACAGAAGAAGTCATGGCCTGTCCTTGATAGTACCACTACCCCTTGTTTTGTTGGCGTACAACCCGTCATAAGGATCTAGTGAATGGTAGGGTGATGTCTATGAGCAGAGGAGAAAACTGCCACCTTGGAAATTAAATAATAGCTACATTGACTAATTGTGTCAATGAACCATTAGAGAATACTGACTAATTTGTTCCTTAAATGGTTTCGAGTCTTTTTTTTTGTGGTTCTCGAGCAAAGCATTTAAGCGAACGTTTTTATAAATTGACATCCTAAAAGGACTTCAAATGAGAACAAATTGGATTTAATAATGGGATAAAATACTAGGAAAATTAATTCTCAAAACAAACAAAACATAGAGATTAACGCAATAAAACCCCTTAAAAACAAGAACTATTTTTTATATATATTTTTTGGATAAAATTTTACAACTGTACAAAATTTTTGCATTTATTTCTATAGAGATAAATTTTATTTCTATGGAAAATTTTGCCAAAATTATATTTCTATAGAAAATTTTGTCCAAATTTTACACTCTACTGACCTAAAAAAATTTAGATATTGAACTGAAATTTGGAATGAATACGACTTTTTGAAACACGCTGGTTAAGTTCTTGAACGGACCCAATCGGAAAATATTTGAATATAGCTGCTATACAGACCGATCTGCCAATAAAGGGTCTGAAGCACAAAAAACTTTTATTTTTTATCCGATTTCCCTGAATTTTTAAACAGAGCTAAATTTTAGGCCTCCCCACATCTGACCAAAATATGGTTCATATCGGACTATATTTAGATATAGCTGCCATATAGACCGATCTGCCGATAAAGGGTCTGTAACCCATAAAAGCTGCATTTATTACCCGATTTCGTTGAAATTTTAAATAGTGAGTTGTTTTAAGCCTCACGACATCTGATCCAAATATGATATCAGATCAGACTATACAGATATAGCTGTCATATAAAAAAGCGGATTTCTTGCCTGATCTCGCTGAAACTGTTACTTGTATGTGAATTCTTGGGACCTGAATAAAATATGAGCGATACCAGCCCCTATTTAGGTATAACTATGGATATAGTAGTGGAATTATAATAAAATAGGATGATTATTATATACTTGGTGGTGGGTATCGGCACTGGCGAACTTAACACGTTTTTACTTGTTATGTATGTACATGGGCTACATACTTCTCTGAAATTTCTGATATGCTATTGTCTTCAAAAATTCCAATAGAATGAAGTTTCTGGGTCCTTCGTCTATTTCTTCGAAATTCCCAATTGTTCGGATTCTTCGCTTTTGTTAGCCATATGTATTATGGCATCAGATTCTACAGCAAAGGATGTAACATCATCATCGCACTTCCTCTAATTTGGGAGGTCATTAATTGAACATCTAGGCGTTAATTCAATGTTTCTGCAGCATAATTCGTCTTTTCGTTAACTTGAGACAGCAGGTTGTTCCAAACATGACGTTTAACTTGTTGTATTACATTGTCGGAAGATATGCCAGCTATCCATAAAGCTGTCTTTATTTTCAGAGACTTGATGAAGTTATGTCTGCTATTTGAAGCTAAAAGCTCTTGGATGATTAATTTACGGTGCTCGAATCTTCGGCTTGCTCGCTAATGCATAGGCAGAATTAAGCATGCGGAATTAGGTGGAAGAAATATTAATGTAACTTTTTCAGATATCAAGACATTACATCTGGTTGTGCTCTCATCTAGAAGCAAACACTCTTTGCGTTCCTTATCGAAGCCAATGTTCGGTCCGCTCTGCTACGCCCGATAATGCTATGTTGGAGAGGAGTACTCTAAATTTGGAAATTTCTGTCTTATTTCAGTTCAAAATGTAGTCCAATTTTCCTGTGGATTTTTCTACTCTCAAATACCTCTTATTTAAACCCCACATTGCAATGGTCAGTAAAAGTCCTTCTTGGGGTGTGGTGGACCCCCAGAGACTTGGTCCCAAAAATGAAAGTCAATTTCATGCTCTACTCCCAACGACCTTTCATTTAAAATCCACATTGTCATGGTCGGTAAATATGTCCAATTGAGGGGTGGGGTGACCCAAAAAAACCCTTAGTCCCACAATTCGATATCAGATTCGTTTTCTACTCTCAAATACCTTTAATTTGAGTCCCATATTGTATTGATTGGCCTATAAATCCGTTTGGCGGGTTTTGTGGGTGGGCGCCCATCCTAGGCACCTCACCCCCGATTTTGATACCAATTTTTTTGTTTGTTTTTAGGTCGCTGCAACTGTACAGACAATATTTCGCTTAAATCGCCTTACATATCTCCGAGAAAAGTCGTTTTTGAAAATTAGGGTAGATATATTTATAGCTATTTTTTTCTATGGCAAAGATTGGCAATTAGACTGCCGGGCTGCCATATAAACCGATCTTGGGTCTTGACTTCTTGAGCCTCTAGAGTGCGCAATTCTTATCCGATTGGAATGAAACTTTACACGACGTGTTTTGTTATGATATCCAACAACTTTGCCAAGTATGGTTTAAATCGGTCCATTACCTGATATAGCTGCCATAAAAACCGATCTTGGGTTTGAATTCTTGAGCCTCTAGAGTGCGCAATTCTTATCCGATTGGAATGAAATTTTACACGACGTGTTTTGTTATGATATCCAACAACTGTGCCAAGTATGGTTCAAATCGGTCCATAACCTGATATAGCTCTCATATAAACTGATCTTGGGTCTTGACTTCTTGAGCCTCTAGAGTGCGCAATTATTATAAGATTTGCCTGAAATTTTGTACGACGGATTCTCTCATGACTATCAACATACGTGTTTATTATGGTCTGAATCGGTCTACAGCCCGATGCAGTCCCATATAAATCGATCTCTCTATTTTACTTCTTGAGCCGCCAAAGGGCGCAATTCTTATTAGAATTGGCTGACATTTTACACAGATCTCCAACATATAATTTAAATGTGGTCCAAACCGGACCATATCTTGATATCGCTCTAATACCAGAGCAAATCTTTTCTTATATCCTTTTTTGCCTAAGAAGAGATGCCGGGAAAAAAACTCGACAAATGCGATCCATGGTGGAGGGTATATAAGATTCGGCCCGGCCGAACTTTGCACGCTTTTACTTGTTCTTTATTCAAAAGACCGATAGGTTGTCATAATAAACATACTTGCTGGATGATTAATTTTTACCACTCTGCCCTCTCTCTGTTCATGTTGGCTTTTCCAACTTAGCGCCTTTTACTGCCTGTTGGATCAAGTAAATCCAATTGAAGACTGCCAGTCGGCGCTAATTTAAATGTTATTGCTACTCGCTTAGAGCGGATCATCATGTGGTGGTTGTCTATGAATAGTCATTCATAGGCAACCACCATACCACTATTTAATAGTCATCATTTAGTATTTTTTTAAATCAAATCCAATTGCCATATTAAATGATTTTCTGTGGTAAAGAACTAATTTTTCTTTTGGAACAAAAACGTGTTGCCCAGCAACACGTCGTTTGGTCTTGCCTATCGATGAGCTAAAAATGGTTGCCACCTTAATGTTAAGGTTTGCAACCCTTGCTATCACGCTGAACGTCCGCTAGTTTTATGAGCAGAATAATGACATCAGATTCGCAGTTCACAACCTTATACCTTTAATTTAATCCCATATTGTAATGATTGGTGTATGCAAGCGTTTGGCGGAGGGCGTCTATATGAGGGTTGTGCGCCACACTGCTACTCGAGCACAAATTTGAATGACGCACTCTAATCAAAAAAATCTATCACTTGATTCCCCATTGCTAAATAGGTCAAATAACCTATTGGAGGCGATTATAGGAGGTAAAGCACCACCAAGATTTTTGGACACAATGTTTAATGTCATATTCGTAATCTGCCTTTCATTTGAGTTTCATCAAGCTATGATCAAGTAATATTCCCATTTGTAGAGCTTATCGGGGATGGAGCGACTATCAATTACTTGGATCTCGTTTTTTATGTCATATGCGTAGTCTACTCCCGAATACCTTTCATTTGAGTCCTATATTGATATATACGTCCAATATGTCTATTTGGAACAGTTTTCGGGCTTGGGCTACCCCTTGGATACTTGAAACCAAGTTTTTATACCACATTCGCTTTCTACTCTCCAATATCTTTCATTTGATACCCATATTGTCCCTATCTGTCAACTTTTGATTTTGGATGGCGTTCTTGTGGTAACGGGGGAGGATTCGCCCCCTTCCAACATGTTACATAGCCTATACCTCCTTCCTGACCATATTAGTAATCTACTCGCGAATACCTTTCATTCGAGCCCCATATTGTCATTATCGTCCAATAAACCAATTTGGGGGGTTTTAGGGTCGGAGTGGCCCCCCAATTACTTGGACCCAATTTTTAATATGGAATTCGTACTCTACTCTCGAATACCTATCATTTGAGCACCATATTGATATGAACGTCCAATATGTTTAATTTGGGGGGAGTTTTGGGGTTGGGGCAGGCCGATGAGTACTTATACTCAAATGTTAATACTAGATTAACATTCGTGTTCTACTCTCCAATATCTTTGATTTGGTACCCATATTGGCCTTATCGGTCCACTTTTAATTTTGGGTGTTGTTTTTGAGTAAAGGGGGAGGGTCCGCCACCTTCCGAAATCAACAAAGTTTAAAGCCTATTTCTTGTTCCTTACCATATTCGCAATCTACTCACATTTGAGTCCCATATTGGCATGATCGTCCAAAAAACCTATTTTAGGGGGTTTTGGCGTTGGGGTGGCCCCCAGGTACTTGGACCCCATTTTTTATATGAAATTCGTTCTCTACTCCTGAATACCTTTCATTTGAGTCCCATATTGTCCCGATCGGTCCACTTTTATTTTTGGGTAGTACTTTGGAGGTAAGGGGGAGGGTCCGCCCCCTCTCGATATCAAAAAATTCGATAACCTATGTTTCCTTCCAGACCAACCTACACAATCTGTGAACATTTCAAGGTAATCGGTTCAGCCATGTTTGAGTCCTATACCGAACAAACAAACAAACACAAATTTAATTTTATATACAGGATTTTCGGAAAATGTTATTTCTATAGAAAATTTTAATTCTTTAGAAAATTTGTCATCATTTAATTTTAATGAACATTTTGTCATAATTTTATTTTTATAAAAAGTTATGTCAAAAGCCGACTTTCATTGTTTCAGCTAAGCAGAAATATTCTCAGTGATCATACGCCACCTGGACAAAAGTACAACCCAAACGCGGCGATCATACGCCATCGTGGAAATAAATAATATTAGTTATACGCCGTAAGGTACAAATGTCTTACCACGATTTGCTTGAAACATATCCAAATACACGTTTTCCTCTTGTTATTTCAATGCTCCGCTTCGTTTCCTCAATGTAGGGCGCTATAATGTTCTTTCAATACCTCTCATTCCTTTGACTGAAAACAAACACCTAAAAAATCAAAAGTCATTGAACTCTACTTTGCTCATTTGTTTTCTCTTTCTCCTAAAAAGGTTTTGTAAAAAAAGAACATTCAATATACTTCCCAACATTTTACGAATTCATTGCTATTTCGCTATTTTTTTGTTCTTTTATATTTAGAGGAAGACTTGCTAGGCAAACCGGATCTGGCCCTAAAATAAACCAGAAATAACCTCTTAAATGCGAATGGCTAATTCTAGCTGTTCCCTGTCCCATTACCAAGAGTCTTATTACCCCCACCAGCCCATTTTTTCTTTCCCCTCCCTTACTCAATGGCAACAATATAATTCTAAACATTTCCATTTTCTACGTCGTTGCAAAAATCTTTGCTACTTACCAACCAACTTTTCGAAAATGGCCTATCATTTCCTTTAGAAAAGTAACCTCTTCTCTAACTTTCTACAGCCGAATATCTCTGCGTGCTGTACAAGTCTTTGACTATGATATCATCATCCCACCATGTTCGCGAAGCCAAAATGAATAAGGAAAAGGCAAAACTAGCACGAGGACAATGACCTAGAAAAGTCAACGACACTGTCAATAGGAACAACAGCAACGATTGTAGCGGAATATGCCATGAAACACTGTACTACCCCTACTCTATTCCTAAGCACACACACACACACACACACATACAAAATTTGCCATAATGTAGTTTGTTGTGTGCTCTTTTTTGTGTGTATTTGAAAGACATGATTAATAGGATTTTGTTGCGAACATGTGTACGAATACCAAGGCGAACCAAGCCATTGAGAAAACACAAGTCCTGTTCCACATTAACCCCGTCATGAAACTGTGGCTTGCGAATTTCCTTGTGGCAAACGAACACGGAGAAGCCTACGAACACACAATTATGTTCTAAGGTCAATCAACGGCAGTGTTGGGAGTTCATTGAACCAACAGCCGCAGTGTAATATGATAACAAGCAAACAGGAATAACTCAATTTGACATAAGGGAAATGTTAACTATCCCCTTTCGATCAAAAAAAAGTGCTAAATACATTGCCCAAGAGCCATTGTTAATTAACATAAAAGCTTTTTTTAATGGGCGTTTAAGGTGGATACAAAATGTAAGAATTATATTTGCAAAGGAATGTGTAACAAATAGGAAAAAATAAAAAAATTAAAACAAATCTTTGATGCAGAGGTTTTAGTAGGCTACAACATTCCAACGATACTGTATGATACGTTACAGTAACCAACTAACATAATAAACGTTACAAATACAATAACTTTATGAGGTTGATCATCGGTGGTGGTCGAAATATTGATGAACAATAAAAATAAAGCGTTCATCATCGCTTTATTTTTATTGTAAGGAAAGGCAAAATTCGGGCGGTGCTGACTGTATAATACCCTACATCTACCCTATAGGTACAAAGTGGGAGCTATATCTAACTCCGATCCAATTTTGATGGACCTCGGCGGATGTTTTCGGATGAGTTATTAAACACTCCGTATCAAATTTCGACAAATGACAACATTATTGCAAATTACCCAAAATCTATATGGGAGCTACATCTGAATCTAAATCGATTTTGACCAAATTTCTTGGCTAGTGTGGTAGGCATCGAGGAAAGCTTTATGCACACTTTTGGCAAGATTGGTCGATAAATGCGCTTGCAGTGGCTCTAGAAATGAAAATCGGGCGATATACATATATGGCAGCTATATTTAAATCTGGACCGGTTTCTATGAAATTCACCAGTAATATTAAGAGCCATAACAAAATCTTTGCTGCTAAATTTCGAGAGAATCGGTCAACAAATGACCAATTTATTGCAATATATCTCAAAATTTGGTGAACATATACATGGGAGCCATGTTTAAATCCGAACAGATTTTTATGAAAATCACCAGTAATATCGAGAGTCAAGACAAAACCCCTTCTGAGAAATTTCAAGAGAATCGGTTGACGAACATATATATGAGAGCTTTCGAAGGTCAAGTACTAGGGCGCGACTCCGAACAGATTTTTATGAAAATCACCAGTAATATCGAGAGTCAAGACAAAACCCCTTCTGAGAAATTTCAAGAGAATCGGTTGACGAACATATATATGAGAGCTTTCGAAGGTCAAGTACTAGGGCGCGACTCTTGACCAGCGACTAAGTTGGAGAAGAAACGTCAAAAAAAAGGTTGCAAATGGACTGAATGCGCTCCACCGCTATCGCAACACGACAGGAAGGAGGATGCAGTTGGGGACTGAGGCCGGAGAAGGTTCGCTGGATGTTTATGGCGGCCGTCGGCCAATT
The DNA here is from genome assembly GCF_963082655.1 of Stomoxys calcitrans. Classification (NCBI taxonomy): domain Eukaryota; kingdom Metazoa; phylum Arthropoda; class Insecta; order Diptera; family Muscidae; genus Stomoxys; species Stomoxys calcitrans. Next base: position 53,339,832 of record NC_081552.1, on the reverse strand, counting down.
ATCACCTATGGTTGTCTGCTGTGGCACAAAGCACTAAACAACTATGCCCTTCGTAAGATGATCGAGAAGATACAGGGTACCGCGGTAGTGCTAATCTTTAGGGCAAGGAGAAATGCCCCGAGAGAGGCGCTGAATCTCATTCTCGATCTTATTATCCTATCTTTGTACCTATATAAAACGAATAAGGATAATCGAGAGACAGGTTTGTATGGGAACTATATCTAGTTAAAGACTGATTTGGAAGGTTTTTGACACAGTTTTTGGAATTCGCAAGAGAACACCACATGCAAAATTTCAGCAAAATCGGGCATTAATTGCAGCTTGTAAGGAATCATGAAGTCAAATCGGGAGATCGGTTTATATGACAGCTATATCAGGTTATAGACCGATTAAGACCGTACATAGCACAGTTGTTGGAAGTCATACTAGAACACTACATGCAAAGTTTTAGTCAAATCGGAAATTGTGCCTTTCTGGGGCTAAAAAGTCAAATCGGGAGATCGGTTTATATGGGAGCTGTATCAGGTTATGGACCGATCGAGTAGTTACAAACAGAATGACGAAAATAGTGGGGGGTATACTAATACCTCCCACTAATTTTAATACCCTATGGCGGAGGGTATAAAAATAATGAAAGTGCCAATTATACAATCTTATATATTGGGTTGCCCAAAAAGTAATTGCGGATTTTTCATATAGTCGGCGTTGACAAATTTTTTCACAGCTTGTGACTCTGTAATTGCATTCTTTCTTCTGTCAGTTATCAGCTGTTACCTTTAGCTTGCTTTAGAAAAAAAGTGTAAAAAAGTATATTTGATTAAAGTTCTTTCTAAGTTTTATTAAAAATGCATTTACATTCTTTTAAAAAATCCGCAATTACTTTTTGGGCAACCCAATATAACAAGTAAAAGCGTGCTAAGTTCGGCCGGGCCGAATCTTGTATACCCTTCACCATGGATCGCATTTGTCGAGTTCTTTTCCCGGCATCTCTTCCTAGGCAAAACAGGATATAAAAAAAGATTTGCTCTGCTATTAAAGCGATATGAAGATATGGTCCGGTTTGGACCACAATTAAATTATATGTTGGAGACCTGTGTAAAATGTCAGCCAATTCGAATAAGAATTGCGCCCTTTGGGGGCTCAAGAAGTAAAATAGAGAGATCAATTTATATGGGAGCTGTGTCGGGCTACATACCGATTCAGACCATAATAAACACGTATGTTGATTTTGATGAGAGAATCCGTCGTACAAAATTTAAGGCAAATCGGATAATAATTGCGACCTCTAGAGGCTCAAGAAGTCAAGATCCCAGATCGGTTTATATGGCAGCTATATCAAGTTATGAACCGATTTTAACCTTATTTGACACAGTTGTTGAAAGTAAGCATAAAATACGTCTTGCAAAATTTCAGCCAAATCGGATAGAAATTGCGCCCTCTAGAAGCTCAAGAAGTCAATTCCCCAGATCAGTTTATATGACAGCTATTATTTCAGATTATGAATCGATTTGAACCATACTTGGCGCAGTTGTTGGATATCATAGCAAAGTACTTCGTGCTAAAATTCATTAAAATCGGATAAGAATTGCGCACTCTAGAGGCTCAAGAAGTGAAGATCCAAGATCGGTTTATATGGCAGCTGTATCAAAACATGGACCGATATGGCCCATTTACAATACCAACCGACCTACACTAATAAGAAGTATTTGTGCAAAATTTCAAGCTTCTAGTTTTACTCCTTCGGAAGTTAGCGTGCTTTCGACAGACGGACGGACGGACGGACGGTCAAACGGAGGGACATGGCTAGACCGACATAAAATGTCGCGACGATCAAGAATATATATACTTTATGGGATCTCAGACGAATATTTCGAATAGTTACAAACAGAATGACGAAATTGGGATGGGGGGTATACTTCCTATGGTGGAGGGTATAAAAATCAATTTGTGTTTGTCTTTTTGTGTGGTCCTTACATTGTAGTTTCAGAAACGGCTGACCCGATTTTCTTGAAATTTTCACAGATAGTGCAAAAAGGGGTACTACACTTTTTGATATCTGAAGGGGGTCGGACCCTCCCCCTTACCCTAATTTTCAGAAACGCCAGATCTCGGAGATGTGTGGTGCGATTTAACCGGAATTGTGTGTGCTCTCTTATAGTAACCTACAAACAAGAATTTGGTATCCAAATTTCGGATGGCGTACCAAGGACCCTATAAAGTATATATATTCTTGATCAGCGTAGATGACGATCTAGACATGTCCGTCCGTCTGTCTGTTGAATACACGCTACAGTCTTCAAAAATAGAGATATTGAGCTGAAACTTTGCACAGAAAAGGCGCATTTATTGTCCGATTTTGCCGAAATTTGAGACAGTGAGTTGCGTTAGGCTCTTCGACGTCCTTCGTCAATTTGGTCCAGATTGGTCCAGATTTGGATATAGCTGCCATATAGACCGATCCTTCGATTTAGGTTCTAAGGCCCATAAAAGCCACATTTATTATCCAATTTCGCTGAAATTTGGGACAGTGAGTTATCTTAGGCCCTTCGACTTTCTTTGTTAAATTGGCTCAGATCGGTTCAGATTTGGATATAGCTGCCATATAGACCGATCCTCCGGTTTAGGGTCTTGGGCCCACAAAAGCCACATTTATTATCCGATTTTGGTGAAATTCGGGACAGTGAATTGTGTAAGGCCCATCGACTTCCTTCGTTAATTTGGCTCAGATCGGTCCAGATTTGGATATAGCGTCATATAGATCGATCCTCCGATTTATGGTGTAAGGCTCATAAAAGCCACATGAGGTATATGAGTATAAGGTATGATACTTTCACCGAATTTTGATGAAAGGTGGTTTACATATATACCCGAGGTGGTGGGTATCCAAAGTTCGGCCCGGCCGAACTTAACGCCTTGTTTTAATTAAGTGCTATAAAACGCCATCTGAGACTGGGCTTTGTATGTTAATGACAATTTGTTTTAAATTACACACTGCAAATAAAAACAAAAAAAAACACATTTATTTTTGGGGACATTAATCGCAGAAAACGGTGTTTCCATTGAAAACTTTACTTGAAAGAAAAAGTCAAATTAAATTTGTGCTGCTAATGTTCCATTTTTGATGTTAAACAAGAAGTGCACTTTGGATCTTAAAACAATCGCATTTAAGTAGGACATCGCTCACAAAAATCATGCATGCCGGAAACAACTGCGTATGTTAATGTTACCATAGTTTTAACTTACACTGTTGCATCCATGGGTGCAATATTTTTTGTTGGGATATTACAATAAAAATATGACATAAAATATTAGGTCCAAGTAATGGGAGGTCGCCCACCCCCAAATACCCCCAAATGGGCATATTAGCCGACCATGGTTATATGGGACTTAAATGAAAAGTATTAGGGAGTAGATTACGAATATGACATTTAAATTTGCGTTCAAGTCTAGGTGGCGCTTTTCCTCCTAAAGATACGTCAAATGGGTTATTTGACCCATTATGACAATATGGGACTCAAATGAAAGGCATTTGAGAGTAAACAAGTAAAAGCGTGCTAAGTTCGGCCGGGCCGAATCTTATATACCCTCCACCATGGATCGCATATGTCGAGTTCTTTTCCCGGCATCTCTTCTTAGGCAAAAAAAGGATATAAGAAAAGATTTGCTCTGCTATTAGAGCGATATCAAGATATGGTCCGGTTTGGACCACAATTAAATTATATGTTGGAGACCTGTGTAAAATGTCAGCCAATTCAAATAAGAATTGCTCCCTTTGGGGGTTCAAGAGTAAAAAATAGAGAGATCGATTTATATGGGAGCTGTATGGGGCAATAGACCGATTCAGACCATAATAAACACGTATGTTGATGGTCATGAGAGGATCCGTCGTACAAAATTTCAGGCAAATCGGATAATAATTGCGACCTCTGGAGGCTCAAGTAGTCAAGATCCCAGATCGGTTTATATGGCAGCTATATCAGGTTTTGTACCGATTTGAACCATACTTGGCACAGTTGATAGATATCATAGCAAAACACGCCTTGCAAAATTTCATTCCAATCCGATAAGAATTGCGCCCTCTAGAGGCTCAAGAAGTCAAGACCCAAGATCGGTTTATACGGCAGCTATATCAGGTTATGGAACGATTTGAACCATACTTGGCACAGTTGTTGGATATAATAACAAAATTTCATTTCAATCGGATGAGAATTGCGCACTCTAGAGGCTCAAGAAGTCAAGACCCAAGATCGATTTATATGGCAGCTATATCAGGTTATGGACCGATTTGAACCATACTTGGCACAGTTGTTGGATATAATAACAAAACACGTCGTGCAAAATTTCATCCCAATCGGATGAGAATTGCGCACTCTAGAGGCTCAAGAAATCAAGACCCAAGATCGGTTTATATGACAGCTATATCAGGTTATGGACCGATTTGAACCATACTTGGCACAGTTGTTGGATGTCATAACAAAACACTTGGTGCAAAATTTCATTCCAATCGGATAAGAATTGCGCCCTCTAGAGGCTCAAGAAGTCAAGATCCAAGATCGGTTTATATGGCAGCTATATCAGGTTATGGACCGATTTAAACCATACTTGGCACAGTTGTTGGATGTCATAACAAAACACGTCGTGCAAAATTTCATCCCAATCGGATAAGAATTGCGCACTCTAGAGGCTCAAGAAGTCAAGACCTAAGATCGGTTTATATGGCAGCTATATCAAAACATGGACCGATTTGAAGCATACTTGGCACAGTTGTTGGATGTCATAACAAAACACTTGGTGCAAAATTTCATCCCAATCGGATAAGAATTGCGACCTCTAGAGGCTCAAGAAATCAAGATCCAAGATCGGTTTATATGGCAGCTATATCAGGTTATGGACCGATTTGAACCATACTTATCACAGTTGTTGGATGTCATAACAAAACACGTCGTGCAAAATTTCATCCCAATCGGATAAGAATTGCGCACTCTAGAGGCTCAAAAATTCAAGACCCAAGATCGGTTTATATGGCAGCTATATCAGGTTATGGACCGATTTGAACCATACTTGGCACAGTTGTTGGATATCATAACAAAACACTTGGTGCAAAATTTCATCCCAATCGGATAAGAATTGCGCCCTCTAGAGGCTCAAGAAGTCAAGACCCAAGATCGGTTTATATGGCAGCTATATCAGGTTATGGACCGATTTAAACCATACTTGACACACTTGTTGGGTATCATAACAAAACACGTCGTGCAAAATTTCATTCTGATCGGATAAGAATTGCGCACTCTAGAGGCTCAAGAAGTCAAGACCCAAGATCGGTTTATATGGCAGCTATATCAGGTTATGGACCGATTTGAACCATACTTGGCACAGTTGTTGGATATCATAACAAAACACGTAGTGCAAAATTTAATTCTGATCGGATAAGAATTGCGCCCTCTAGAGGCTCAAGAAGTCAAGATCCCAGATCGCTTTATATGAAAGCTATATCAGATTATGGACCGATTTGAACCATACTTGGCACAGTTGTTGGATATCATAACAAAATACTACGTGCCAAAATTCATTCAAATCGGATAAGAATTGCGCCCTCTAGAGGCTCAAGAAGCCAAGACCCAAGATCGGTTTATATGGCAGCTATATCAAAACATGGACCGATATGGCCCATTTACAATACCAACCGACCTACACTAATAAGAAGTATTTGTGCAAAATTTCAAGCGGCTAGCTTTACTCCTTAGGAAGTTAGCGTGCTTTCGACAGACAGACGGACGGACGGACGGACGGACAGACGGACGGACATGGCTAGATCGACATAAAATGTCGCGACGATCAAGAATATATATACTTTATGGGGTCTCAGACGAATATTTCGAGTAGTTACAAACAGAATGACGAAATTAGTATACCCCCCATCTTATGGTGGAGGGTATAAAAACGAATTTGATATCCAATTTTGAAGACAAGTATTTTGAAGTACGCCCTAAAGCACCCCCCAAACCGAACTTCATTTCCGTTGGGAATAAACAACGAATTTGATATCTATTTTCTGTGCAAAGTGCCGGTGGCCGTCCAAGCCCCAAAACACCCAAAACACAAATTAAAGGGATTTGGAAGTCCAGCACGAATTTGATATCCATATTTGAGTCGAAATGTCTGAGGTGCCATCCCTCCCCTAATGAGAACATTACCCTAAGGAAGAACATTACCACCAGGAACCGAGAAGGGGCAAATTCTCACACATCAATGAGGGCTTTCAAGTTTAAACTCAATGAGAAGGGACCTATCTTTGGGGAAAATTTTTTAAATGACCATGCATGGCATTGCACCTCACATATGTCACCAACATTAAGAGGGGATAAACACCGCTTTGTCCGATGTTCTCGCCAGTATTCGAACGCGTTCAGTGTCATAGTCTACCATGGCACGAATTTAATATCCGCATTCAGGGCGAAGTGTCTGCACCCTAAAAAGATATTAGAGATTTAAAGAAGGCGCAGCGGAGCAGGCCCGGTTCGGCTAGTTTTGTATAAAATCAAACTTTGACAAAATTTTCTAAAATATATTAAACATTTTTTAGAAAAACAAAATTTTTACCGATTTTTTATTAAACTAACAATTTGACTAACCTTTCTATGCAACCAAAATTTTCGATTTAAACATGATGAGAAAATGATGATATTACTGAAAGGAAGTAAGAAGGAGTTCAGTATAGCTTTTGGTATCAGAATGGGACACATAGGACTACGAACTCTCTAATGTAAAATCGGTGCGGCAAATGAAAGCATGTGTAGGGCATATGGGGAAGATGACGAGACGTTGGAGCATTTCCTAAGTCAATGCCCGGCTTTAGGCGCTAACAGACACCGGTATTTTGGTGGGGACACAATATCAGGCAAGAGCTGACAAAATATCGATGGCCCTATCGATATTTAATTTTTTGACAGAATATTGATTGATATTTTTCCGATGAATACTATCGCAAATTTAAATTTTTTGCAAAACTAAACAAAACTGAACAATCCGACACTTGAGATATATTGCGCCTACAGAGGGCGCAATTTTTATCCGATTAGGCTAGCATTTTGTACAATGATTTCCCTCATGACTTCTAACTGACTTTATTAACCTTGATTTTATTTTATCTGTGTATTAATATTGCTTCTATATAAATCGATCGCATGATTTTTGCTTCTCATTTTCGTTTGAAATATTGATGATGGGGAAATTAACAATAGTATAGATACTATCGATATTTATTATTAAAACTATCGAAAATATCGAATGTTGCGATTATCGATATTTTGTCAGCTCTATATCAGACATAAGCCAACTTAGGGCCTTGTTATAGAAAACACTGAAGAATTTTGTAAGTAGCATGGAATTCCCAACTTAGATTTTCTTTTTATACCCTCCACCATAGGATGGGGGGTATACTAATTTCGTCATTCTGTTTGTAACTACTCGAAATATTCGTCTGAGACCCCATAAAGTATAATTATTCTTGATCGTCGCGACATTTTATGTCGATCTAGCCATGTCAGTCCGTCTGTCTGTCGAAAGCACGCTAGCTGCCATAAAAACCGATCTTGGGTCTTGAGCCTCTAGAGTGCGCAATTCTTATCCGATCGAAATGAAATTTTGCACGACGTGCAAACGTGTTTTGTTATGACGTGTTTTGTTATGATATCCAAAAACTGTGGCAAGTATGGTTCAAATCGGTCCATAAACTGATATAGCTGTCATACAAACCGATCTTGAGTCTTGACTTCTTGAGTGTCTAGAGGACGCAATTCCAATCCGATTTGGCTGAAATTTTGCATGACGTATTTTAATCCTACTTTCAACAACTGTGTTAAATAAGGTTCAAATCGGTTCATAACCTCATATAGCTGCCATATAAACCGATCTGCGATCTTGATTTCTTGAGCCTCTAGAATTCGCAATTTCTATCCGATTTGCCTGAAATATTGTACGACGGATCCTCTCATGACCATCAACATACGTGTTTGTTATGGTCTGAATCGGTCTATAGCCCGATACAGTTCCCATATAAATCGATCTCTCTATTTTACTTCTTGAGCCCCCAAAGGGCGCAATTCTTATTCGAATTGGCTGACATTTTACACAGGTCTCCAACATATAATTTGATTGTGGTCCAAACCGGACCATATCTTGATATCGCTCTAATAGCGGAGCAAATCTTTTCTTATATCCTTTTTTTGCTAAGAAGAGATGCCGGGAAAGAACTCGACAAATGCGACCCATGGTGGAGGGTTTATATGATTCGGCCCGGCCGAACTTAGAACACTTTTACTTTTTTTGCCTAAGAAGAGATGCCGGGAAAAAAACTCGACAAATGCGACCCATGGTGGAGGGTATATAAGATTCGGCCCGGCCGAACTTAGCACGCTTTTACTTGTTTTTTATACCCCATCCTATGGTGGTTGGTAGAAAAAATTATAAATTCGTCTTCGAGAAAATTGGTTTTGCCAACATTTGATTTTTACTGAAAATGTACTCCAAATTTTGACAAAATTTTCAACAAAAAAAATTTTAACAAAATTCTATAAATAGTAAAATAAATAAAATTATCCACAGAAATAAAATATTAATAATATTTTCTGCAAAAATAATAAAAGGAAATCTTTAACAAAGTTTAATTTTGGACAAACCTTTTAAAGTAAAAAATGTTGAAATAGTTTTTTTGAAAAACAAAAAAATTCAAAAATAAATCGAAATTTTATTTCTACGACAATTTTTTTTCCATTAAATATTTTGTCAAATTTTTACTTCGACTGTAAATTTCGTCAAAGTTTATTTCTATTGAAAATTTTATCAAAGTTTTAAATATACTAAAGATTTTTTGGTAGAAAGGATTTGCAAAATTTTCTTCCTCTTTTTCTTTTTTTTTTCAAAGTTTTAAAAATTTCCACATGCGTTTGACAACATTTAAATCAACCACAAGATTAAGTAGTAAAACCCCAACGGAATATTATAATTTTATACATCTGACTTTTGTGTAACCCGGACCATGTCCACAATAATTTTTAGTGAAACCAAAAGCCACACCAACCACACAACACTAAAAAATGGGAGCATGCAACCAAAAGCCACACACGAAGGTGATGGGATATGACGTTGAAGTGGCATGGATGGCGTGATCAAAGACATGAGCAATAATTACGTGGAATTACATATTAAAATAGTTCTATCATAGTTCTAAGGCACATGGCCACACAAAAAATGAAAAAAAAAATAGTGGAATCTAAAAACAAAAACAAAATAAACCATTAAAGAACACCTCAGTCAAGGTTGAGGGTGGTCAAGGCCAAAGTTTTTATTGTTTTTTTTTTTGTATTCTATTTTCTAGTTGTTTGTTCTTTGCCATTTCACCACTTATTGCGTGATGAGAACGCTAACCAATTAAATTTTATAACGTAGAAAATGCCAACATATTTGCTATATTTAAAACACAAGCCAAAGAACTGAATTGAACTGATTTTTCGATAAAGGAACACTTGTGGTGAATAATAAAAAAAGAGCAGCGTTCGCTTTCAAAAAGAAGGGGTGTCAGAGAGAAATATTCCTCTTTCGCCATCCCATGCGAATGTCATTGAATAACAAATGGGAACTGTTAAATTTTAAGAAATGGCGAAAGATACAATCAATATTAATCAAAGTACCCCCCAAAAGTAGGCAATGCATAGTGAGGTCATTAGGTATGCAATAGCATATAAAACAATAAGAAATGAAATTTTTACAACAAATCTATATATTTATATACATATAAAATAATTTGTGTTTGTTTGTATGTTTATTTGTTCGTATCTTTGTTTGTTTGTGGGTTTGGAAATTTGTTTGTTTCGTATAGACTCAAAAACGGCTGAACCGACTTCTTTGACATTTTCGCAGATTGTGGGGAGTGGTCCGGAAGAAGCACGAGGCTATATAATTTGTTGATATCTTAAGTGGGGCGGACCCTCTCCCTTGCCCGAAAAGTCCCACCCAAAAATAAAAGTGGACCGATCGGGGCAATATGGGACTTAAATGAAAGGTATTTGAGAGTAGAATACAAATTTGATATCAAAATTTGGGTCCATGTACCTAGGGGGCTGCCCCTTCAAATAGGCATATTGAACGATAATGACAATATGGGACTCGAATGAAAGTAGAGTAGAGTAGATTACGAATATGGTCAGGAAGGAGGAATAGGCTATATAATTTGTTGATATTCGAAGAGAGTAGACCCTCTACCGTTACCCCAAAAACACCAACCAAAATCAAGGTTGACAGATCTGGACAATATGGGTATCAAATGAAAGGTATTGGAGAGTAGAATACGAATATGGAATTAAAAGTCCAAGGAACCCAGGCGCCACTCCAACCAGAAACAAACATATCAGACGTACATATCAAAATGGGACTCAAATGAATGATATTCGGGAGTAGATTACGAATATGACAAAAAAGTATGCCTAAGTATTTGCGGGTCGCCCCACCCCAAAAGGCCCCCCATATGGGAATTTTACTCGATTATATCTTTATAAGACTCAAATAAAGGGTATTTGGAAGTTGATTACATATATGACATTAAACTTTGTGTCTAAGAATCTAGGTGGCGCTATACCTCCAAAAATCTCCTCCAATAGATTATTTGACCAATTAAAACAAAGGGGGATCAAATGATAGATATTTTTGAGTAGAATGCGTCATTCAAATATGTGCTCAAGTGGCAGATGGAGTGTCGCGCAAAACCCTCATATAGACACCCTCCATCAAACGGATGTATTCACCAATCATGACAATATGGGGTTAAATTAAAAGTATAAGGTTGTGGACTAGGAATCTGGTATCTTCATTCTACTCATATATCTAACGGACCATCTCACCTCAAAACAGTCGATCAATCATAATGACCCAACAGGGCACTGTGTGATTTAAATAATGTGTGGGGACACTAATTAATGTTGGCCGCCATTCCCCAAAATCATGACGTTCACCGTTATAGGAGGAGTTGCAAACCTAAACGTTAAGATTGTAACCATTTTCAGCTCATCGATAAACAAAACGACGTGCTTCTGGGCAATATGGTTTGGTTCAAAAGTTTTACATGGTTTAATAGTCAGAACTATCGCCACCACACCAAAAATATAGACTGGCAAATTATTTTTTTACCAGAGAAAATCGTTTAATATGGCAATTTGATTTGATTAAAAAAGTACTAAATGATGACTATCTAATAGATAGACTCTAATAGACAACTAACACATGATGATCAATGTTATAGACGTTAAGCCACTCCAAACGAGTAGCACTAATATTTAATATAGCGCCATCTACTGGTCGTTTTCAATTGAATTTAGTTGATCTAATTGAAAACAGCCAGTAGATGGCGCTAATTTGGAGAAGCCAACATGAACAGAGAGAGGGCAGAGCGGTCAAAATTGATCATGCAGCATTTATCTTTGGAAAAAATAAATTATAGGAATTTAGTTGCGGTTGTTTGCGGTATTATTTTTTAACTTTCCCACTCTAAGACGGGCCTTAACACTAGATGTATTAGGTATTTTAAGTATGGACCCTCCCCCTTACCATCATTTTCAAAAACACCCGTTCTCGGACACGGCTAGGGCGATTTAAGCGAAATTTTGTTTCCACATATGGGGTGTGGTGCCTAGGATTTATAGACCAATCACCACAAAATGGGTATAAATGTAAAGGTATTTGGAAGTAGAAAACGAATCTGATATCCAATTGTGGGACTAAGTGTTTCGTGGTTCACCCCACCCCCAAAAAACCCATCAAATTGGACATACTTAACGATACATGCTGCCATTGATCTTAAATGATAGGTCTTAGGGAGTAGAGCACGAAATTTACTTTCACTTTTGGGACCAAATCTTTGGGGATCCACCACACCCCCAAACATGACTTTTACTTACTTGGGGTGTAAATAAGAGGTATTTGAGAGTAGAAAAATCCACAGAAAAATCGGAATACATTTTCAAATGAGTTTTAGCAGAAATGTCTAAATTTAGAGTACTTTTCTCCAACATAGCATTATCGGGCGCATCAAAGCGGGCCGGGCTTAGCTAATCTTTGATATAAAAATCAATTTGTGTTTAGTTGACTTGTTTGTTTGTCTTTTCCGTGAAGACTCAAAAACCGCTTAACCGATTTTCTAGAAATTTTCACAATTTTTGTGAAAATTTGCACAATGATCCCGTAGAGAAAATAGGGTACTACGCTTTTTGACATTTGAAGGGGGCCCCCAATTTTCCCCTCCCCCTAACTCACCAAATATATTTATAGACCAATCACGACAATATGGGACCCAAATGAAAGGTATTTGAGAGTGGAAAACAAATCTGATATTCAAATATGGAGGCAAGTGGTTGGGGGGAAGCCCCATTTTCGTAGCATGGTATTTTACAAAAGGATCTTTAATTGTCGAAAATAAGTATACAAATGATAATTTTTTTCCATATAAAGTAAAAGAAGGTGCAACGGAGCCGGCCCGTTTCGTCTAGTACAAATAAAATATTGACAAAATATATTATGGAAACACAATTTACAAAATTTTCTATAGAAATAAACGTATTCATAGTTATATGCAAACATGAGCTGGTCTGGATCGTTTGTGATTTAGATGCCAAGAAGTCTTATACAATTCACAGTTTCAGTGAAATCGGGCAATAAATCCGATAAATTTTAATGGGATTACGACCCTAAATTGGAACATCGGTCTATATGGCAGCATTATATAAATAAGGTCTGATTTGCATCATATTCTGGTCGGATAAGGTGAGACTTAATACCACTCACTGCTTCACATTACAACGAAATCGGGTAATAAATGCGGCTTTTATGGGCTTAAGGCCCTAAATCGGCGGATGGGATCTTTTCCATATTCTGATCAGATGAATGTAAGCTAAAAACATCTCATTGATTAAAATTTCAACGGGTAATAAATGCGGCTTTTATGAGAAATCGGAAGGTCGGCCTTTATGGTTGCTTTGTCCAAATATGTTCCGAGAAGGCCCGTTCAACAACTTAACCTGTGTATAGGAAAAGAATGGAGTTGTGCTAAATTTCAACTCAATATCTCAATTTTTGAAGGCTATAGCGTGATAACAACAGACGGACGACCTGGCGGACAGACACACTTACATCGTTAAATCGTCGTAGAATTTTACGTCGACCAAGCATATGTACATATATCTTGTCGGAGATGGATATTTCGATCTGTTCCAAACGGAATTATACAAGGAATATACCCTTATTTATGTTGGTGGGTATACAAATCATAATTTTTGTGGTAGCCCCTAAAAGTGCACTTTATAATAACGCCCTAAAATATTTTACTAAAATTACACAATAAATAAAAAATTACTTACAGTGCATTGTTAAGGATTTCCGAAGCTACAATTTGTTATTCTTAACTTACGTAGAATTCCACTAAATGGAAAGAAAATTTTTTTTTATTTTCTTAAGTGTTTTTTGTTTGTTTTTTTTTTTAAGGGGGAGAAGCCTTAAAAAACTTAAATCACATATATTTATATTAAAACTAACTACTGCATGGGTGTTTGATGACAAAACTTTTACTATTTATCATCAAATCTCAATGACCTGAATAGCGACTCTATGCTCAGTGCCTAAAAGTATACCATCATTATTGTTGTTCTTGTTACTAATAAACATAGCCTAAAAACACACCCTTATTCAGTGTTGTACGTTTTTTTTTTTAACTTGATATAATACACTATTTAAGTAATGTATTTATTTCATCATTTATTATATTATGTTTGCTTTCTATGTTCTCATCCTTTCTGCTGAAGCGAAAACTCATAGCGCATAAGCTCAAAGCCCTCCTGCCACTTAGTCATCCATCTATGTTTAATACCCAGGCCTAAGAAAAATGGACACCCTTCTCCATGATGGCAAAAACAAAACAAAATACAAAAAAAAAAATGTTAAAGTAATTTATATACAACACACGTTGTCTTTCATATCAAAAACCAACAACAATCACCATGTTCACAATGATGATGATGATGATGATGATAATGATGTTGAAGATGATGAGCGAAAAGCCAGCTAGCGCCTTCCATCCCTACAACACACTGAGTCAACAGAAAAGTTTGTGGCATACTTTTAAGCGCCAAATTTTCATGCGTGTGTTTTCATGTTTATGTATTCTAGGTTTAGGAGAGCGTGTGTGAGTGTTATACGAACTTTCTTCTCACTTCGTAGCAATTTAATGAATTTGTTAAGGTTTATAGTCAAATGCCAAATGATAAGTAGTATACAACAAATAGGAATATGGGGTACCCCCAAGATTGAGCCGAAAGATTTTGGAAAAAGGAGAAAGACGAAAATTACACTGACATATATATATATATATATTTATATATACAGCGGTCAAAAAAAGTATTCATCATTCAATGTTTTTTTTTTTTAATAAGTCTACAAAAGACAATTGGAATAAAAACATATTAAACTAATGATGCAGTAGTGCTTGTGTGATATATATGTACACAATTTCATTGTTTTTAAAGAAAAAAATAGTATTTATTGGAACAAAAAGGGCCATTTTACAGCTGAACACAAAAAATTAAACAAAAAAAGTATTCATCATTGCAAAAAAACAAAAAAATAAATAACATAATTTAAAAAAATTAATACTTTGTTATTCGACCACCGCGTCTTATAACTTCTTTTAAACGGTTTGACATCGATTGGACTAATTTAGCGGTTATATTTTGGTCTATATTAGTCCATTCCTCCATTATCACCTGTTGCATTTGACTCTTGCTCAAAAAATTGCGCGTTCTCAATTTGCGTTCGAGATGTTCCCAAAGATGTTCAATTGGGTTCAAGTCGGGACTTTGAGGAGGAGTTTTAATGACTTTGGGGCAGTTATACAGCATCCACATCTTGGTATTTAAAGCAGAATGTTTGGGGTCATTATCTTATTACCAAGCCCAAGTTTTACAGCACTATCTTTTAAATTCCTCTTTAAAATGTCAATGTAATACTTATGATCCATTACTCCATTAATAATTTCAAGATTTCCCGCTCCTGAAGCCGCCATACACCCCCAAACCATTAAACCACCTCCACCATGTTTTACAGTAGCAACTGTGTTTCGTTCTTCAAGCTCTGTATTTGGTTTTCTGTACACTATGACCTTTCCATCGCACCCAAAAAGATTAAACTTGCTCTCGTCTGCAAAAATGACTGTTTTCCAAAATGATTCGGGCTGTTTTACATACATTTTTGCGAAGTTTAGCCTTTTCACTCGGTTTATTTTATTTATAAAGGGCTTCTTACGTGCAGTTCTTCCTCTGTAACTATGCCTTTTGAGTGTATTTCGAATTGTTTGTGTAGTAACTTCCTTCCCTAAATATTCCATAGTGTTTTTACGAAGAATGGTCGCATTTGTCTTCGGAGTTTTCTGAACTTGCCGCACTAGCCAACGCACATCTCCAACTGAAAGTGCTTTTGGTCGACCAGATCTTGGTTTATTGTCAACAGTTTTCGTTTCTGTCCACTTTCTGATGATGGATTGTATAGTAGATCGTGGTCTATTTAATATTTCACTGATAGTTTTTTGAGTTAAACCATTCCTGTGGTGTTTTATTATCAAAACTTTTACCTCATCAGAAACCTCGTTTTGCTTACGACCCATTTTGACAGAAACTATATTTTCAATGAAATTAAATATTTGCTGTCAAGGGCAAAGCCTCCTTTACTAAATAAAACAGAAAAGGGGGATTCCCAAATAATATTTGAATTTGACTTTGATGATAGCACATCAATGATGAATACTTTTTTTGTTCTGTTTTTGGTGTTATTATATAAAATTGCATTTTTTGCGCTAATTAAATTTATTTTTTGAATTTATTTTAAAACATATTACGAAAAATAAACTATTGCATAAAACTGCATTATTTGTTTACTTTAAATTTTCTTCAATTACCTAAAATAAGTGAATTTATTATCAATTTTGCTAATGATGAATACTTTTTTTGACCGCTGTATATTGGGTTGCCCAAAGTCACAAGCTGTGAAAAAATTTGTCAACGCCGACTATATGAAAAATCCGCAATTACTTTTTGGGCAACCCAATATATAAGATTTGCGTAACTGACTGACTGGCTGAGTTAGCAAAGGTCTTAAAAGTGGAAATCGGGAGATGCATTTATATTGAAGCTTTATTAAAATCTGAACCCTTTTTTATTGAATTCAATACCAATAATGGGAGTGATAAGGGAATCCTTTGTGGCAACTTTCGTGCAAATCGGTTAACTAATGACCAAATTATTGCAATACTAATCCAAATCGGACGAACATATATATGGGAGCTATATCTAAATCTGAACCGATTTCTTTGAAATTCACCAATAAAGTCGAGACTTATAATCACTAGAGCAAAATTTCGTGACGATCGGTTCATAAATGACTGACTGAAATTTCGCATGTAGGTAAAACTTAGATAACTATGATGGGCAACTAAATACTTTTTTCACAATTTCAACATTTTGGCACCAAAATTGTTACTATTTGGTACTTTCTTTATAGATGGAGCTAGAGGTCTGAAATTTGACATGTAGATACAACTAAGAAATAAATGATGAATAACTAAATGATCTATTCAAAAAATTTTGGTACCAAAATTGATAATGTTTTGTACTTTCTGTTCAGATGGAGCTTTGTCAGAAATTTGGCCTGTATGCATGGGTGGCTTAATGATCTATTAAATGTACAAACATATGGGTACCAAAATTTGTACCATTTGTTATTTTCTTCATAACTGGAGCTAGAGGTCTGAAATTTGGCATGTAAGTGCAACTTAGAAATATATGATGGGTGGCTAGCAAACATTTTATAAAATTTACATTAACTGACTCCTTTGGAAATGCCGATTTCACCAGTTTCTTCTCCATTAACCTCAATTCGTGCGGACTGATTCCAATACAGGTTTTTATACATCGCAGTTCGTTTCCTGGTATTTGAAGAGATTTTAGAATTTCCATAAGTTCATCATGTTGCACTGCACTATTTCATAATCGACAAAGAACATGAAGACGTCTTTCTGGGGGTCTCTGCAATTTTGTACCAAGATTTGTACACAAAACAATGCTTGCCGTGTACCCATGCCTTCTTTAAGCCCAAATTGTGTTTTTCCCATAGCAGCGTTTTGAATATACACTTCTGTGAATAATTTTGAGAAATGTTTTTAATGCATGGCTCATTGAGGTAATTTATCTAAGTTCGCTACATTTTTTTGCATTATTCTTCTTTGGTATGGCGATGAAAGTGGATTTAACCCAGCCTTGTGGTTATTGGCCCATGTCATATATTTGATTAACAAGTTTGACTAGGAGATGCATATTGCTTTCTTCTATTCGTTTCAAGACCTCAGATGGGATTTCATCTGGGCCCGTGGCCTTTTTGTCTTTAAGCGACCTTATAACATACTCAACTTCGTCCATGGTTATGGCAGTTCCTTTTATTGGGATCTCCATAGAATTCTCAAAATTCGTTCGTTCAACATCGGTGAGAAGCTTTCGCTATCTAACTAACTGCTACTAATTTCCCCATGAACATTCCATTAAGGAATACTTCTCTCATATCAATGAGTGCAATCTGATTTAAGTTTTAGCTCAATGACAAGGGGCCTCCATTTTTATGCCGAGTCCGAACGGCGCACAGTGTTGCCCTGGTGGACAAAAATGCAAGAATCGAAAATGAAATTTATTATGAAAAAACCCTATACATAAGAAGATTTAAAAAAAAATCATTTTTGAGGTCCCCCTTCCACTTATCGATGTTTCGCACGAATGGTTTTTAACAAATGAATACCACATATTTTTATACCCTCCACCATAAGACGGAGGGTATACTAATTTCGTCATTCTGTTTGTAACTACTCGAAATATTCGTCTGAGACCCCATAAAGTATATTTATTCTTGATCGTCGTGACATTTTATGTCGATCTAGCCATGTCCGCCATGTTGGTACTGTAAATGGGCCATGTAATGGACCATGTTTTGATATAGCTGCCATATAAACCGACCTTGGGTCTTGACTTCCTCTAGAGGGCGCAATTCTTATCCGATTGGAATGAAATTTTGCACGACGTTTTTTATTATGATATCCAATAACTGTGCCAAGAATGGTTCAAATCGGTCCATAACCTGATAATGCTGTCATATAAACCGATCTTGGGTCTTGACTTCTTCAGCCTCTAGAGTGCGCAATTCTTATCCGTTTGGAATGAACTTTTGCGCGTAATATTTTGTTATGATATCCAACAAGTGTGCCAAGTATGGTTCAAATCGGTTCATAACCTGATATAGCTGTCATATAAATAGATCTGGGGACTTGACTTCTTGAGCTTCTAGAGGGCGTAATTCCAATCCGATTTGGCTAAATTTTTGCATGACGTATTTTATTCTTACTTTCAACATCTGTGTCAAATAAGGTTCAAATCGGTTCATAACCTGATATAGCTGTCATATATAAACCGATCTGGCATCTTGACTTCTTGAGCCTCTAGAGGTCGCAATTATTATCCGATTTGTCTGAAATTTTGTACGACGGATTCTCTCATGACCATCAACATACGTGTTTATTATGATCTGAATCGGTTTATAGCCCGATACAGCTCCCATATAAATCGATCTCTCTATTTTACTTCTTAAGCCCCCAAAAGGGCGCAATTCTTATTCGAATTGGCTGACATTTTACACAGATCTCCAACATATAATTTAATTGTGGTCCAAACCGGACCCTATCTTGATATCGCTCTCATAGCAGAGCAAATCTTTTCTTGTATCCTTTTTTTGCCTAAGAAGAGATGCCGCGAAAAGAACTCGAAAAATGCGATCCATGGTGGAGGGTATATAAGATTCGGCCCGGCCGAACTTAGCATGCTTTAAGTTGTTTTCCTAAAAAATTAAAATTTTTGTTTTTGTAACCAGAATGGAGTTTTCTTCAATTGGGGTACCAAAATAGAATAAGATCTTAAAGATAACATAACGGAAAGCACATTCATTGGTTTATATTTGCGAAGTTTTTGAGTGTCACAGCAGAAGTCATTGTGCAAAATAACTTCTGCTATGGCTCATACTTATGGCATTTGTTGAGTCTCTTAACAGATGTCGTCTTGCAAGATAAATCGGGTAATAATTGCGACCTCTGGAGGCCAATAAGTTAAATCGGAAGATCGGACCATACTCCGCTTTTTCCTATATTATACTTAAATGTGCAAAACTACAGAGCTCTATGTTACCTCTAAGTAATTCTGCCCAACGAATACACTAAGAGGCAACACTGTGCGGCGTGCCGTATAGTGACACTTCTTGGTAGAGAAGTTTTAACATGGCAGTATACCTCATAATTGTTGCCAGCATTAGTAAGGGGATAATCACCTCCATTCGACATCATAGGTGGACATGCTAACCTCTGAAACCCGGAGGCAACCACGTCACTCCACCTACTTCCAAAAAAGATGCTTCCCTGTTAATATAATTTCTTGTGTAGTGTCCCATACCTTAAGTTGCCTCAATATATGCAAATGGAATATTTTTCTTTCTCCCTCACTCCACATATTGCAAGGACATTTTTCTTCACATAAACCTAATACAATTTATAAATTTATGTGCAGGTTTAGTGTATGTATGTATGCTTCACCTACATTTCTTTGTTCTTTTTTCTTATTCTAAGGTTTTTGAACATACATTGAAAATCTTTGTGCAATTATTGCGTATTTTTTAGGCTTATTGGCTGAAAAAGGTATACCTGGTATCCTGGTATTTTGTTTCCCTTGTGTCAAGATATGGGGAAAAAATTTAAATTTTACTTTAAAAATCATTATGCTAACAAGTAACAAGTAAAAGCATGCCAAGTTCTGCCGGTCCGAATCTTGGGAATCCACCACCATGGATTCTGCTAAAAATGTATACAAAATAAATTTAATTGAAGGGCATAACATTATTCTATATATACCCAACTTCTGTCGAAACAGCAAAAAATAAAGCTCTAGGAACCAAACAAGGATGATCGAGAGACCGATTTACATGGGAGCTATTGCAGGTTGTAGACTGATTTGGACCCAAATACGGTCCAAAGTTGTTGGAAGTTGTAACTGAACACCGCATGCAAAATTCCAGGCAAATTTTGCGGCTTCTAAAAAAATTGACAAAAATTGCGGCTTCTAAGGACCCAAAAAGTAAAATCTGGAGATCGGTTTTATGGGAGCTATACAAGTACGATTCGAACCGTACTTGGCAAAATCGTTGGAAGTCATAACAGTCAGAAAAATCGGACAACAATTGCGGCTTCTATGGGCTCAAGAGCTAAAGGAGCTGTATCCAAATCTGAACCAAGATGACCCATTTGCAATGCCCAACGACCTACATCGATAAGAATTATCTGTGCAGAATATCAAGCGGCTCGCTTTACACGTTTAACCGCTTTCGTGATTTACACAGGCGGACGGACATGGCTAGATCGACTCAAAATGTCAAGACGATCAAGAATACTTAATGGGCTCGCAAATCCATATTTCGAGGTGTTACAAACTGAATGACTAGATTAGTATACCTATCCTATCCTATGGTGGTGGTTATAAAAAGAAAATATGTTCATTTTGTTATAACAAGTAAGGGAACAACAATGGGTTTGATCGAAGGACCAAATTGATTTAAATTCTATTAACTTCCTTAGGATTACTTGAATTGATGTAAATATTGGCAGCTAAGAACATGTAAAAAGGCATTATGTCCTGCTGGACTGAACTTTGGATACCCACCACCTTAGGTTTATTATCCAAATTTGAAAAAAATCCAGTGGAAATAGACCAGTTATGAAACTGTGGCAATTATACACAAATATGGTCCGATCTATGCCAAACCCAGCACGGACGTCTAAGGTCTAACGCAGCTCACTGTGCCAAAGTGCAGCGAAACGGGTTCAAGGTCGTTAAACGGGAGATCGGTATACGTGTGTAGGGGCCTTAAGCATCCCAAAATTCCAAAAGTCAACAAAATCGGGTAATAAAATAAATCGGCAAATGGCTATATAGGATAGCTAAATATGCTCGGATCTGAACCACACCCCACACAGACGACGAAGAAATTAACACAGCTCAAACTGGCACATTTCAACGAAATCGGCCAATAAATGTGCCTTTGAGCAATAAATCGGGAAAGCGGTCTAAATGGGGGCTATATTAAGATAAGTCCGATATAGAGCATTTTCGAACTTAACCTGCCTATAGGCGGAATCGGTGTGAAAAAAGACGAACGAATGGACTTGGCTTGATCGTGCTAGAATTAAACGAGGTCACTTTATAGGGTCGGAAATCGATATTTTGATGTGTTGCAAACGAAATGACAAGATGAATATACCCCCGTTCTTCGGTGGTGGGTATAAAAAGAGGAGTGATAAGTCATAAGGCATTGGGAAATTGCGAAATCCATTTGCAAAGTTACTACAACCGATTTGAATATTGGAAGTTACAATGGAAAATGTCTCTTCTACTCATAAAGTGAAATCGGGTGATTCGATTTCATGGGTGGAAAATGGGAGCCATATCACGGATGGGTGCCTCGTGTAGCATCATACAACTGTGCCCTCCGCAGGATGATCGAAAAGGTACTGTGTAGCGCGGCGGTGCTGATCTCTGGAGATCGAGGAATCGTCTCTAAAGCGGCACTGAATACCATTTTCGGTCTAAGACCTATGCACCTGTATGTTGGCGGTTTGGTAACAAGGATCGCCCTAAGATAAAGGAATTAAATACATTTTTCGTTGCATATGAGATGGAGCGTAGCGTGCTATATGTGGTGTGATTGATTATATACCGGGAAAGTCTTTTCTTGTTGAGGTCGGATTGGTCGTAATTTTCCCGAAAAGAAACCTCTGGATTGGGGGCACCCAGCTTTTGCTGGAACTTCTTATACACACACGGATGGTTCCAAATTAAATGGGTCCCTGAGCAGTAGTTGTTTTTCGATTTCTTGAAATCAATGAATCACATAGGCTTTTGGACGATTGAAGCTTTTTTCAGGGTAAAGTTTTATAGTCCCGAAGGCACCGGAGACAATGCCGATGAAGGAGCGGCGGCCCGATTAGTCTCTCCCATGGTTCTACGAACCATCAGCATCTGCTGGGTCCCGGGCCACCAAGGGGTGGATGGGAACGAAGCAACCGAAGAGCTGGCCTTGAATGGATCGCTGATTGCCGCAGGTCATGCCACGGAATCTGTGAACACTCCCCAGCACGAGTTTCTTAGGAGGGTGTACGCCTTCTACGATGACCTCGCATGTGGGGAGTAAACAGTTGAAGTTTTTGTAGTGTCATAGCCCTCGTGGCGCAGAGGTTAGCGTGGCCGCCTTTGACCCCGAACGCCTGGATTCAAGTCCCGACGTGGACATCAGAAAAATGTTTAGCGGTGGTTTTCACCCTAATGCTGGCTGCATTTGTGAGGTATTCATGTTAGGTTAAAACTTCTCTACCAAGTGGTGTCGCAATGCGGCCGTTAAGACTCGGCATAAAAGGGGAGGCCCCTTATCATTGAGCTTGAATTGTAATCGGAATGAGCTCATTGATATGAGAGAAATATCCCCTGAGAACATTGAGATTAAAATTTGAATGGAACAGCAGCCATTGATATGAAAGAAGCTTTTTCCTTTTATAACAGAATTTTCTTGGGCAATTTTGCATAGGTTTCTAGGGGTTACAGGCGTAATGAATAGATTAGTAAACCTCCGCCTTGTGGCGGAGGGTATAAAACAAGATGAAATCGAAAACCAGATCCTGTTGCTATTGTCTGCCATGAAAATATAAGCCCAGACATCGACAGTAATGCTAAAATCGTACGAATGGAAAAAGTGAGTCCAAATTTGCTCTCTTCACGAAGAGTTTCATCTGGAAAAAAAATTAAAATTGAATCTTCAAGTTTTTTTTGCCTGTTAGGGCGAAGACATTTATTTTCACAATTTTTCGTTTGTTTCTCTTTCGAGACGGGCTCATCGATCGGGGATTTTTGCAATGGAAAGGAAAGCCAGAGATCACAACACACACCAACCACTTACCAAATAACGAAACGCGTCCCCGTCATTTGGTTAGAATAACTCATCGGCTATATAAGGAGTGGAGGATTCAAGGGCCATACATTGGTAGGTCGTACTTATGTCGAATATACCGCAAAAAGGATTCTACGATGTAAGCACGACACTAACACAAGTCTGACACCTTCCGCACTAGCTGTTCTTTTCCACCGCATGTATTTTCTTTGAAGTGATAGTCTTTTTCTCTATACGACTCCTTAGCTTCCATGGCATACACATGTCACTTGCGTGCGTCTTTTGGAAGTTGTATTTATGGCATCGAACGCCAGACAATAGCAATTTTAAAGTTTTTTTTTTTTTGCCTGTTTGGACGAAGATCATTTAATATCACAATTTTTCAAGCTCAATGATCGGAGATTTTTGCATTGGAAAAGGAAAGCCAGAGATCACAACTCACACCAACCACTATGGGACGCGTTTCGTCATTTGGTTAGAGTAACTCATCGGCCATATTACCAGATTCCACGACTTGGCGATATTTCTCAACAAGAAGGACGATTGGAAAATGTATGATCGGTTTGAATACAGCATAGGATTGCTATTTTTTTTTCAGTATGTCGATAATATCGATGGAAAAACTCTCAATCGATATTCAGCCAAAAAAAATTGTTGATAGTACCATCGATACCTTGCCAGATCTAGTCTCTGCCCCGTAATGTCGAGAAAAAGCACTGGATTGCACTTCTTTCTGTGCCTGGATTTCATCATTCTATGTCATGTTGAAGTTCTATAGAAGCCGGAAATAGTCACTCGCCAGTGAGAACTTTTTCCGGTCCTTCTGGTTCCCTAACTTTTTTTGTCTTGTGCGTTGGTTTCAGTTTTGCTACCTTGCACCGCCATATGGTGCATCTCTTTCTGTGTTTTCCCGACTTCTTTTTCTGTTCTACCTTTTTCTAGGACTAGCACAATGGACCTTAGGGTCCCAGAGAAGACTGAGATCAGCCTGGTTTCGAGGAAGACAAAGGTTGATTTCGAAACCGATAAGGTCAAGTATGTTGAAGTGATCTTGGATAGGAATTTGAACTGAATGTGCCTGATAAACATTGATGATCCATAGACTTAAATCGGATTCCGACCGTCTCACCAAACTACGTAACGGCCGAGCGAGATTCGAGTCATTTTCGTTCCATACCATTCCATCTCACGGAATGTTTGAGGTGGTATGGAGGTAACACGTGTGTGAACAACTTTACTGATATTAAACTGTCCATTGGGGTTATTACAACCAGTACGGTTAGGCACGAACTGTCTAAAAGAGGAAGAAGAAGATTAACCCCCTCTCTGAGAGTGGCACAATCCGCATCGTTTGGGTGGCAGACCATAACAGATTAAGAAGACTGCCTTCAGTAAACTTAGTAAATCCGATGCCTTTAGGGGAGACGCCGCTTGAGTTAAAAGCGTGAACGACGAATAGATAGCACTGTTAAACAGTGAAACGGTCGGTAGGACGACGAAGACCCTATAGGTCGATCTGGATCATGAGAAGACGAGGCTACTACTAAGAGGTATTAATAAGGAAGTAAGTATGGCATACGGTATTATTAAAGGTCACATAGGACTGCGGCCATGACAGCAACAAGTGCAACAAGCGTGCGTAGGGCATAAAGGGAAGATGATGAGACATTGGTACCTTTGCTACATCAATGTTCGGCTTTCCGGCGCACAAAAAATTTAGTATGGTGTATACCCATAGTGGCATGAACTCTTTTCAAAATTACCTCACCATAATTGAACCCCGATATCCAAGTTGGTAGCGCACTCGGATTACCAGTGCGCAGGCCGTGGGTTCAATTGCCACAAGAGGCCTGGTTCATCGCTACTGTGGTAGTCTCAGAGCAAATAGACTGACATTCTTACCTTACCTACATCAACAAAAAATATCTTTACAGTATTTTTAACCGCTGGCTCTATTATTATTATTAGTTATTGTAGAATTATGTTTTACACTGAGGCGGTAGCTCCTGCCGATTGGGACTCCATCGTGTCAATGAAAAATGCGACCTATACATTGTACACAAATTAATATGGACAAACAGACGGACAGACGGGCCGGACGGATAGACAGACGGACATAGCTAAATCGAATCAGAAAGTGGTTCTAAGTCAATCGGTATACTTATCAATGGGCCAACTCTCTTCGTTTTGGGTGTTACAAACAAATTCACTAAGTTATAATACCCTGTACCTTAGTATTGGTGTAGGGTATAAATAGATATACTTTATAGGATCTTGCCAGTTAATACTGAAGGTATAAAACGTTGAGAATTTAAACATTTACAATATTCTGTTAGTTTCAAATATAACTCAGGTGTTTCATGTAAATTAGCTTAAGAAAGTATACTTTGGGGATTTATATCTAGTATCTTGAGATATTCCATTGATCAGCCGGTGTATTGTGGGAGCTTAATTTGAATAAACTTAAAATGCTTGTATCTCCAAAGTGTTTTTTATACACCGAAATCATTTGAAGAAAGAATTTCATTGCGACGCATATCCCCGTGCCTCATATCATATCGGAAACCTAAAATAAAACAAGTATTGGGTTGCCCAAAAAGTAATTGCGGATTTTTTAAAAGAAAGTAAATGCATTTTTAATAAAACTTGGAATGAACTTTAATCAAATATACTTTTTTTACACTTTTTTTCTAAAGCAAGCTAAAAGTAACAGCTGATAACTGACAGAAGAAAGAATGCAATTACAGAGTCACAAGCTGTGAAAAAATTTGTCAACGCCGACTATATGAAAAATCCGCAAATACTTTTTGGGCAACCCAATATATATGTAGCCACCACCTCGAGTATATATGTAAATCGCCTCTGATCAAAACCCAGTGAAAATTGCATACCTTATGTTCCATAGCAGTTATAACGCAATATGTTCCGATTTGGACCAAATAAAAATAAGTACAAATCATTGTTCAACTGTGTATAACAAAATATTGGTCTTAACCGATCAGAACCATATACAACATAGATGTCTAAAAGTCTAACATAAGTCACTGTGTCAAATTTCAGTGATATCGGATTATAAATGCGCTTTTTATGGGGCCAAGACTTTAAATCAAAATATCGGTCTATATGGCAGCTATATGCAAATTTTGATCGATCTAGACTAACTTGCAGAAATATGTGGTGGGCTCAACTTAACTCTCTGTCCAAATTTCGGCAACATCGGACAATAAATGCGCATTTTATGGGCCCAAAACATTAAATCGGGAGATCGGTCTATATGACAGCTATATCCAAATCTGGACTCACGCGGGCCAAATTAACGAAGGATGTCGAAGGGCCTAACACAACTCACTGTCCCAAATTTCATGAAAATCGGATAATAAATGTGGCTTTTAGTGGCCTAAGACCCTAAATCGGCGGGTGATATAGTCCGACATAGCCCATCTTCGATCTTAACTTGCTTATAGACAAAAAAGAATCTGAGCAAAGTTTCAGCTTAATATCTCTATTTTTAAAAACAGTACGTGATTTCAACAGACAGACGGACGGACATGTCTAGATCGTCTTAGATTTTTACGCTGATCAAGAATATATATACTTTATAGGGTCGGAAATGAATATTTCGATGTGTTGCAAACGGTATGACAAAGTGAATATATGTGCACAAGTGGTTTCACATCAATCTATGCTGGCAATTTTTTTTAATAAATTTGACTTAGTGCCTTAAATTATGCTTTCAAATAAGTTTAAACGCCTGAAAGTATGCTATACATTTTATAAGCTAATATAAGTATGCAACTCATTTATAACAATAATTTAATTGCGAAAACCATTCAAGAAACTAAAAAATTATTCCTTACAAAACATATTTTTTTTTTTTTTGTTAACTTAACTAACTTTTAATGACAAAATCCAAAATATTGGCAAATATCCATGTTCGCTTGGCTCAAGGTTTTTCTGGTATTTATAAGAAAGCATAGATCGATTAAGAAAAAATGTCTTTACGAATATATGCCGTTTAAAAACATATCTTGCGTTATAAAATGAAAAGTTTTTTTTCCTTACACAATGTAGCCATTTATCTCCAAAAAAGTTAAAGCAAACTAGTATTACAGCAATCAGCCTGAATATAAAGTCGACAATTTATTGGTTTTTGGCTTTTCACAACATTGACCAAAAGAAATATAAATATCCTTGAAATTCGAAAGTCACTTGAAGCCATTGGGAATGGAGAAGGAAGGTTTAACTAATTGCATAACTGTTTAATAAGACACTGGTATAGAGATGATTTCAGCAACTGATTTTATAGCATATCATTAGGCGTTAAATTAAGTTTTTTTTTTAAATATCAAACATTGAGTTAAATATTTATTTATAGAACATTAAAAAACATGTTTTTAAACCCACTTAAACAAGTCAAGCCAAACAATATACAAGATACAATTAGTAAAAGAACTACCGATTTTGTAGCATAACTATAGGCTTTAGGGATTTTTTTTATAAAACTAACTTTCTTTTTTATAACACTTACTCTTGTTAAGACGGAGGCCACCATAGCGCAGAAAATGTTCAGCGGTGGTTATCCCCTTACTAATGCGGGCTTCATTTGAGAGGTATCCTGCCATGTTAAAACTTCTCTACTCAGTGATGTCGCTGTGCGGCACGCCGTTCGGACTCGGCTTAAAAAAGGATTGAGCTTGAGCTTACTCATTTAATACCAGAAGGGACACAGCTAATGAGGGAATGAGCACAATTACACGAGAGTCAAACGTAAACAAGCTCGACACCTCGAAACTACTAGCGGAAATTTACCGGCAAGCCCAGCGGTCAGAGCAGAATGAACTAGACTTTCCGTCGCCAGTTGAACGAGTGATGGGCATCATAGAGAACGGATGCAAAAAATTCATGCCAAGACTCAAAAGGCCGAAGTTAAATAGAACCGCTGTACACTGGTGGAATGATGCTTTAGCTGAGCAACGATGCAAGTGCATTAAACTAAGACGTAGATATACGGAAGCCACCGTGGCGCAGAGGTTAGCATGCACGCCTACGACGCTGAACATGTGGCTTCGAATCCTGGCGAGAACATCATGAATATTTTCAGCGGTAAAACTTCTTCACAAAGAGGTGTCGCACTGAGGCACTCCGTTCGGACTCTGCTATAAAAAGGAGGCCCCTTATCATTGAGCTTAAACTTGAATCGGACTGCACTCATCGATATGTGAGAAGTTTGTCCCTGTTCTTTAGTGGAATGTTCATGGGCAAAATTTGTAGTTTCTTGATATACGAGAGCTCGCCGCAGTAGCACGACGGAGACAAAACAAGCTCTATAGAAGGAGGCAAAAAAGTTACTCGCAGCCGTAAAAAAAGGAGCAAGACAGACATAAGCCGAAACCCTTGGGGCCTCGGATACAAAATTGTGATGGTGATGAACGGGAGAACAATGAATAATAAAGTCCGCCCACGCTTTCCCCGACACGACGGTAGGGAAAATAAAGTTTAGGTAGAGCCTACTGGCAAGGCAGCCCGCAGCCTTCAGAGCAGAAAAGCCCCTGGACCCGACGGAATACCGGCCGAGGTCATGAGGTAGATAGCTGAAAACAGACCGAAATTTCTTCTAAAAATGTTTAACCGGTGTCTATTGGAAGGTGTGGAAGAGACAAAAGCAGGTGCTCATAAGCAAGGCAAAGGTGATCCAACATCCTCGCACATCATCCAACATCCTCGCACATCATCACACAGTCCACTATGTATGCTGGATACTGCCGACAAGCTTTTGGAGTGACTTATAGACCTCTAAAACTCTCAATGAGACAACATGGCTTCCGGGCAGGATTGTCCACGATCGGAGCTCTCAGAGATGTGGTGGGTATAGTAGAGGCGGCTAGGCAAAGGAACCACTACTCCAAGCCGATTGTCTTCTTGGCCACGCTGAATGTAAAGAACGTATTCAATAGCCTCAGATGGTCTGACATTCTCCAAACGCTCAGAGAGGACTCTAATATCCCAGCGTATCTGATAAGAATAATGAGAAGTTACTTGCGTGACAGGGTACTTATCTATAACCCTCCGGATGAATTGAGTGAATATGAGGTCACATTAAAAGCGGCGCAAGGATCCATACTTGGACCGGATCTTTGGAATGCCAGTTATGATGGAATACTTCGAACAGATATGCCAGATGTAACCTTTCTAGTAGGATAAACTATGACAGGTGAGGCTAAAGGCAAAAAACTGGCTGAACTCGCACGGCTTACAACTTGCCATGCGAAGAGTTGCTACTCTTTCTGAGAAACAAGTAAAAGCGTGCTAAGTTCGGCCGGGCCGAATCATTTATACCCTTTACTATGGATCGCATTTGTCGAGTTCTTTTCCCAGAATCTCTTTTTAGGCAAACAAAGGATAAAATAAAAGAATTGCTATGATATTGGAGCTATATGAAGTTATGTTCCGATGGTCCAATTTCAGCTAAATCGAAAAAGAATTGCGTCCTTAAGGGGATCAAGAAGTAAAATAGGGAGATCGGTATATAGGAGAGCTGTATCAGGCAATAGACCGATTCAGACCATATTTGTCACGTAAGTCGAAGGTCATGAGATAAGCCGATGAAAAAAATTTTAGCCAAATCGGATAATAATTGCGACCTCTAGAGGTTCAAGAAGTCAAGATCCCAGATGGGTTTATATTATCGGCTATATCAGGTTATTGACCGATTTGAACCATATTTGACACAGTTGTTGGAAGTCATAGCAAAACACGTCATGCAAAATTTCAGTCAAATCGGATAAAAATTGCGCCCTCTAGTGACTCAAGAAGTCAAGATTCAAGACCGGTTTATATGGCAGCTATATCAGGTTATGAACCATACTTAGCACAGTTGTAGGAAATCATAACGAAACACGTCAGGTAAAATTTCAGTTAAATCGGATAGGAATTGTGCCCTCTAGAGGCGGAAGAAGTCAAGACCCTAGATCGGTTTATATGACAGCTATATCAGGTTAAGGACCGATTGCAACCATACTCGGGTCAGGTTTACGTCGTTACTAATACCCGATGTACGGATGTGGAGAGATAGGAAGCACGGCGACGTAAATTACTACGTCACACAGCTGTTGGCAGACCATGGTTACTTCCGGTAATACCCGCAAAGAATGGGCAAATGCTCCTCAAACAGGTTCATTTATGAGGAGGGTGTGGAACACACAATCTTCCACTGCGTGTGATGGATCAAAAGACGCAGGAATTCGGAAACAGTGATTGGTGACGTTTCGCTTCAGGCAATAGTCCAGAGGATGCTGGAAGACGAGAGGAAGTGGGAGGCGGTGATCAGATACTCCGAACAAGTACTGCGCAAGAAGAAGGTAGACCTAAACGCAGCGGCGTTGAGTATGAATGCGGAGGTCTGGACGCAGACACATTGACGATGATATGGATAATCACCAGATATGGGGTCCAAATTGCAGTAATACGAAAACGGTTCTTTGGTGGAATGAATCCCCGGGGTGATTCATTTGATAACGAATTCCGGCATAAAGCGAGTGACGTACTCGTCACATGCATTGAAGCATTGATGCATGAAATACTGGCAAAAACGGAGAGAACACGGTAGAAGGCTAGCTAGACAATGGTGGCTCGATCAAGTTGAAGACAGTAGCGAGCCGAGCAAAGAAGAGTTGTTGGACGAATTACTTTATAGAATTGAAAGACACTAGAGCGAAATCTAGGATTCGCAAAGTAATGTCTTAATATTCTAGCCAGCCTAGCTTTGCTAGGAACATAGGACTTTCACTATGGAGCAATTTTGTTTTTTATACCCTCCACCATACGATGGGGGGTATACTAATTTCGTCATTCTGATTGTAACTACTCGAAATATTCGTCTTAAACCCCATGAAGTATAAATATTCTTGATCGTCGTGAAATTTTATGTCGATCTAGCCATGTCCGTCCGTCTGTCCGTCCGTCCGTCTGTCTGTCGAAAGCACGCTAACTTCCGAAGGAGTAAAGCTAGCCGCTTGAAATTTTGCACAAATACTTCTTATTAGTGTAGGTCGGTTGGTATTGTAAATGGGCCATATCGGTCCATGTTTTGATATAGCTGCCATATAAACCGATCTTGGGTCTTGACTTCTTGAGCCTCTAGAGGGCGCAATTCTTATCCAATTTGAATGAATTTTGGCACGTAGAATTTTGTTATGATATCCAACAACTGTGCCAAGTATGGTTCAAATCGGTACATAACCTTATATAGCTGTCATATAAACCGATCTTGGGTCTTGACTTCTTGAGCCTCTAGAGGGCGCAATTCTTATCCAATTTGAATGAATTTTGGCACGTAGAATTTTGTTATGATATCCAACAACTGTGCCAAGTATGGTTCAAATCGGTACATAACCTGATATAGCTGCCATATAAACCGATCTTGGGTCTTGACTTCTTGAGCCTCGAGAGTGCGCAATTCTTATCCGATTGGAATGAAATTATGCACGACGTGTTTTGTTATGATATCCAACAACTGTGCCAAGTATGGTTCAAATCGGTCTATAACCTTATATAGCTGTCATATAAACCGATCTTGGGTCTTGACTTCTTGAGCCTCTAGAGGGCGCAATTCTTATCCGATTGGAATGAAATTATGCACGACGTGTTTTGTTATTATATTCAACAACTGTGCCAAGTATGGTTCAAATCGGTCCATAACCTTATATAGCTGTCATATAAACCGATCTTGGGTCTTGATTTCTTGAGCCTCTAGAGGGCGCAATTCTTATCCAATTTGAATGAATTTTGGCACGTAGAATTTTGTTATGATATCCAACAACTGTGCCAAATATGGTTCAAATCGGTTCATAACCTGATATAGCTGCCATATAAACCGATCTTGGGTCTTGACTTCTTGAGCCTCTAGAGTGCGCAATTCTTATCCGATTGGAATGAAATTTTGCACGACGTGTTTCGTTATTATATCCAACAACTGTGCCAAGTATGGTTCAAATCGGTCCATAACCTGATATAGCTGCCATATAAACCGATCTGGGATCTTGACTTCTTGAGCCTCCAGAGGTCGCAATTATTATCCGATTTGCCTGAAATTTTGTACGACGGATTCTCTCATGACCATTAACATTCGTGTTTATTATGGTCTGAATCGGTTTATAGCCCGATACAGCTCCCATATAAATCGATCTCTCTATTTTACTTCTTGAGCCCACAAAGAGCGCAATTCTTATTCGAATTGGCTAACATTTGACACAGGTCTCCAACATAAATATAATTTAATTGTGGTCCAAACCGGATTATATCTTAATATCGCTCTAATCGCAGAGCAAATCTTTTCTTATATCCTTTTTTTTTTTTGCCTAAGAAGAGATGCCGGGAAAAGAAGTCGACAAATGCGATCCATGGTAGAGGGTATATAAGATTCGGCCCGGCCGAACTTAGCACGCTTTTACTTGTTTTTTTAATTCATTTTCCCAGCACCCAGTAAAAACCGATGTTCCCAATTTCGCAGTAACCACAGGAGCTGTCTCTGGAGATAAACTGATCGTGGACATTGTCGACTATAATAATGTGGTGTAGGAGGTACGCACTTTTTCGCCATTAAGCACCAACTCCAGCATCACGACAACTGCCCAACCATGAATTAGAGCTGACAATATAGCGATGGCTCTATCGATACTATCAATATTTTATTTTTTTTTTTTGCCTGAATAAAGATTGATATTTTCCCTATCGCCAAAGTTCAATTTTTTCAAAATTAAACTAAGTGATCCGACACTGATGGCATCCTTTAAGATATACAGCGCCTATAGGGGGAAAAATTTTCGACCAATTGGGTTAAAATTTTGATCAATGATTGCTCTCATGACTTCCAACTAAGTTCATTAATTCAATTTTAAATAAAATTGCTTCGATATAAATCGATCTCGTGATTTTTATACCCACCACCATTGGATGGGGGCATACTAATCTAATCATTCCGTTTGTAACACCTCGAAATATTGATCTAAGATCCCTATAAGTATATATATTCCTGATCGTCTCGACGTCCTGAGTCGATCTAGGCATGTCCGTCCGTCCGTCTGTTTAAATCACGATAGCGGTCGAACGTGTAAAGCTAGCCGCGTGAAATTTTGCAAAGATACTAAATATTGATGTAGGTCGTTGGGAATTGCAAATGGGATATGTCGGTTCAAATTTCAATATATAGCTCCCTTCTTGAGCCCCTGGAATCCGCAATTTTTGTCCGATTTAAAATTTTGCACATGATGTTATGGCTCTCATTAACTGTGCAATCTGTTTATAACCAGATATAGCTTCCATATTTTAGCAGAATCCATGCTGGTGGGTTCCCAAGATTCGGCCCGGCCGAACTTAGCACGCTTTTACTTGTTACGTCTCATTTTGAAATGTCGGTAAGTGAAATTAGCGATGGTATCGATACTATCGATATTTATTAATCGAAATATTAAATCGATAGTAGTTACCGATAGTTTGCCAGCTCTACCATGAATGGTCCCACTTACCGAAGGCACGGGGAGAGGTCAGGGTGAACTTAATCCCCAAGACGGGAGTAATAAACCGCAATACGGCAAAGATCTTTCTCTATTTGATCATTTCTACACAAAACACCGGAAAGACTTATTGACCCCATCGAACATTTGTGTAGATGCATCGGGAGCAGAGCCTCCATTTTAATTTAGCTATAAGCATATGCACTCATTAATATGAAAAAAGTCCAACCTCTGCTGATATGTTGGTGCAAAACTTTGAACTTTTCGAATATGACCTTTTTATATTCTTTAAGCATTTCCTAAATATACCAACGTCATTTATCTTTTTAAAATTAAAAAAAAAAATAAAGCTAATACTCCCCCATACAACCTCGCTCGTCTTCATTGTATGGTGAGCTAGCTGACAATCTATTAGCTTTGGCTTTCATACAATTGACCAAAATAGACACAAATATCCTTGACTTTTGAGGGTCTCTCCCTGGGCCATGGTATTGGCAGAGGAGGTGTTGGGGCTACTTCTGCCTGGTAGCTGGGGAGTATATGGTGTAACAAGGCGACCTCAAGCAATGACAACAGTCAATATCCGTGCAAAAGGATGAAGGGAGAGGGTAATGAACGGTAAAAGTTGGCAATGAAAAAAATTCACAGAGGGAGAGAGAGAGTACAACTTTTAAAGAACATTTCAAATGGCGAAGGACTCCAGAAAAATAGCTTTTACAACCAAACTTATGGAGGAGAGAGAGAGAGCAAAAGCCTTTATGCTAGCGACCTCAAGCAATGGCAACAGTCAATAGCCAAACACAAGGACTAACAGGACAATGAACGTTTAAAAGAGGCATATTTAAAGAGCAATGGCATGCAAAGCTTTCTTAAGTAGAAGTTAAGAGTGAAAACATTCTTAAGAGAAAAGTAAATTCTAAATGCGTAGTTTGTGAAAACAAGCGAAAGGTGTGGTGTTATCTTCGGGGAAAAATTAGTACAGAAAAAAGTTAAATATGAAATGAGAGTTCTCTTAATTTTTTGCCGCTGCACAAAGAGCAGACTAAAAGCTTTGAAATAATTTTTTTTTTGCCAAAGTTTAGCTACAAATAAGAGCTTGGAAACAATATTAAGCGCCAAAGCCTTAAAATAGAAAAACAACTAATTTTAAATTTTTTGTTGGAAAGACAAAACGAGAAAATTTTTCAGCCGAGATTTTTTCTCTTAAATGCAGGCGTGATTCGCAATCTTTGACTAAGCCAAAATACAAGTGCTGTTACCGGCACGGGATAACTATGAGCACCACACAGGCTGGCACTTTGAGCTCCGATCTGTGCGGTGTTCTTTGTTATCACGAGAAGCTTACCGGGCGCGTCCACAGGTTGCTGATAGTGCAATGCTTCATACGGCGTAGCTGCAACGGCAGTCGTGGACAATCAGCGGTATCGAGCGGAGAGTCTCAGTGAGAGGCCGGGCGGCACCGGCTCTTGCACAAATACTGAGTGCCTATGATGCTAGATATGCCAAGGCAGATTATTGACACCTTTAAATAACCAATGGCCAACCTGATCCCGTTGGAACAGGACAAATTTTCGATGAAGACAAGACAAAATTTCATCGAAATTTTGTCTTTAGAGAAAATTTCATCAAAATTTTGTCTATAGAGAAAATTTCATAGAAATTTTGTCCTTAGAGAAAATTTTGTAGACATTTTGTCTTTAGAAAAAATATCATAGAAATTTTGTATTTAGAGAAAATTTCATACAAATTTTTTGAAAGTTTCTTAGAAATTTTGTCTTAAGAGAAAATTTTATAGAAAATTTTTCTGAGTGAAGTTTTTATAGAAATTTTGTATTAGAGAAAATTTCATAGAAAATTTGTTTTTAGAAAAAGCTCAAGATACCTTTGCGTGGAAATTTTTTCTGTGGAGAAAATGTGTTTGCTTATAAAGAATTATTTTTTTTTAATTTTTTCTATGTTTAAAGTTTTGTTGTTTCTCCATTTCTGCAATTTAAACTTAACCTTAACTATTCCCCAAAGTGATGATATGTAAATTTGTGTATTTTCTGCTAAAGTTAGGCTCCCTTGATGATGTTTACAAAGTTCAAACAACTTTAAATGTAAACAAGTAAAAGGGCATTAAGTTCGGCCGGGCCGAACTTTGGATACCCACCACCTCGAGTACATATGTAAACCGCCTTTCATCAAAATTCGGTGAAACTTTCATACCTTATGCCCCATATCAGTTATATCAACATATGTTCCGATTTGGACCAAATACCAATAAGTACAGTAGATATATCTAAAAATAAACCGATCTGAACCATATACGACACGGATGTCGAAAAGCCTAACATAAGACTTTGTCAAATTTCAGTGATATCGGATTATAAATGCGAATTTTATGGGGCCAAGACTTCAAATCGAGACATCGGTTTACATGGCAGCTATATCCAAAATCCCAAATTTGAGCGAAATCGGACAATAAATGCCTCTTTTATGGGCCCAAAACCTTATATCGAGAGATCGGTCTATATGGCAGCTATATTCAAATCTGGACCGATCTGGGCAAAATTGAAGAAGGACGTCGAAGAGCCTAACTAAACTCACTGTCTCAAATTTCAGCGACATCAGACTATAAATGCGTCTTTTATAGCCCCAAAACCTAAAACCTAGATATCGGTCTATATGGCAGCTATATCCAAATCTGGACCGATCTAAGTCAAATTGACGGAGAATATTGAAGGGCCTAACATAACTCCCTGTCCCAAATTTCAGCAAAATCGGATAATATATATGGCTTTTATGGGCCTAAGACCCTAAATCGGAGGATCGGTCTATATGGCAACTATATCCAAATCTGGACCGATCTGAGCCAAAATGATGATAGATGTCGAAGGGCTCAAAACAACTCACTGTCCCGAATTTCATCAAAATCGGATAATAAATTTAGCTTTTGTGGGCCTAAGACCCTAAATCGGAGGATCAGTCTATATGGCAGCTATATCCAAATCTGTACCGATCTGGTCCAAATTAACGAAGGAAGTTGAAGGGCCTTACACAAATCCCTGTCCCAAATTTCAGCCAAATCGGATAATAAATGTGGCTTTTAAGGGCCTTAGACCCTAAATCGGAGGATCGGTCCATATGGCAACTATATCCAAATCTGGACCGATCTGAGCCAAATTGACGAAGAATGTCGAAGGGCTTAACACAACTCACTGTCCCAAATTTCAGCAAAATCGGAAAATAAATGTGGCTTTTATGGGCCTAAGACCCTAAATCGGCGGATCGGTCTATATGGGGGCTATATCAAGATATAGTCCGATATAGCCCATCTTCGAACTTAACCTGCTTATGGACAAAAAAAGAATCTGTGCAAAATTTCAGCTCAATATCTCTATTTTTAAAGACTGTAGCGTGATTTCAACAGACAGACGGACAGACGTACGGACATGTCTAGATCGTCTTAGATTTTTACGCTGATCAAGAATATATATACTTTATAGGGTCGGAAATGGATATTTCGATGTGTTGCAAACGGAATGACAAAATGAATATACCCCCATCCTTCGGTGGTGGGTATAATAAATAATAAATATTTGATTATGTTCTTATACCCACCACCATAAGATAATGGGTATTTTCATTTAGTCATTCCGATTGCAACACATCGAAATATCAATTTCCGACCCTACGAGGTATATATATTTCGAATCGTCGTGAAATTCTAAGACAATTTCATGATATCCGTGTGTCTGTCCGTCCGTCTGTCTGTTGTAATCACTCCCTTCATAAATTGAGGAATTGAGCTGAAATTTGGCACAGATACGTCTTTTTCTTGCACACTAGTTAAGTTCTTAAACGGTCCAAATCGGACCATATTTGGATATTGCTGCTTTATAGACCGATCTGTCGATAATGGCCAATAAAAACTTTATTTTTTATCCGATTTCGCTGAAATTTGAAACAATGAGTAGTTTTAGGCCTCCCGACATCCGACCTCAATATGGTTCAGATTGGACTATATTTAGATATAGCTGTCATATAGACCGATCTGCCGATAAAGTGTCTGAAGCCCATAAAAGCTTGATTTACTACCCGATTTACCTGAAATTTGACACAGTGAGTTGCGTTAAGCCTCCCGCCATCTGACCCAGGTATTGTAAAGATCGGACGATATTTAGATATAACTGTCATATAGACCGATATGCCTATTAAGGGTCTGAAGCCCATAAAAGCTTTATTTATTACTCGATTTCGTTAAAATTTGAAATACAATAGTAAGTTGTTGTAAGCCTCCCGACATCCGACCCATATATTTATCAGATCGGACTATACAGATATAGCTGTCATGTAGAGCAATCTTCCAATTTTGGGTCTTAATCCCATAAAATCTGATTTCTGGTCTGGTTTCGCTGAAACTGTTACTTGTATATGAGTTCTCAGGACCTATTTAGATATAACTTTGGATAAAAGAGTGGAGTTATAATAAAATGGGATGATTATTATATCCTTGGTGGTGGGTATCCAAAGTTCGACCCGGCCGAATTTAATGCCTTTATATTTGTTTTTTATACCCACCACCGAAGGATGGGGGTATATTCATTTTGTCATTCCGTTTGCAACACATCGAAATATCCATTTCCGACCCTATAAAGTATATATATTCCTGATCAGCGTAAAAATCTAAGACGATCTAGCCATGTCCGTCCGTCTGTCTGTGGAAATCACGCTACAGTCTTTAAAAATAGAGATATTGAGCTGAAACTTTGCACAGATTCTTTTTTTGTTCATAAGCAGGTTAAGTTCGAAGATGGGCTATATCGAACTATATCTTGATATAGCCCCCATATAGACTGATCAGCCGATTTAGGGTCTTAGGCCTATAAAAGCCACATTTATTATCCGATTTTGTTGAAATTTGGGACAGTGAGTTGTATTAGGACCTTCGACATCCTTTGTCAATTTAGTCCAGATCGGTTCAGAT
The DNA here is from genome assembly GCF_963082655.1 of Stomoxys calcitrans. NCBI lineage: Eukaryota > Metazoa > Arthropoda > Insecta > Diptera > Muscidae > Stomoxys > Stomoxys calcitrans. The sequence continues at coordinate 53,301,246 of NC_081552.1, read as the reverse complement.
TTGGATATAGCTGCCATATAGACCGATCCTCCGATTTAGGGTCTTAGGCCCATAAAAGCCACATTTATAGTCCGATTTCGCTAAAATTTGGGACAGTGAGATGTCTTAGACCCTTTGACATGTTTCTTTAATTTGGTCCAGATCGGTTCAGATTTGGATATAGCTGCCATATAGACCGATCCTCCGGTTTAGGGTCTTGGGCCCACAAAAGCCACAATTATTATCCGATTTTGATGAAATTCGGGGCAGTGAATTGTGTAAGACCCATCGACATCCTTCGTTAATTTGGCTCAGATCGGTCCAGATTTGGATATAGCTGCCAAATAGATCGATCCTCCGATTTATGGTGTAATTCCCATAATAGCCACATTCATTGTCCGATTTTGCTGAAATTTGGGACAGTGAGATGTGTTAGGCCCTTTGACATATTTCTTCAATTTGGTCCAGATCGGTTCAAATTTGGATATAGCTGCCATATAGACCGATTTCTTGATTTATGGTTTTGGGCCCATAAAATGCTCATTTATTGCCTCATGTCCCCGAAATTTGGAACAGTCAGTCAAGTTAAGCCCCTTGACATACTTCTGCAATATCGCACAGATCAGTCCAGATTTGGATATAGCTGCCATATAGACCGATATCTAGGTTTTAGGTTTTGGGGCCATAAAAGAGGCATTTATTGTCCGATTTCGCCGAAATTTGGGACAGTGCTTAGTGTTAGGCTCTTCGACATGTTTATGCAACTTGGCCCAAATCGGTCCAGATTTGGATATAGCTGCCATGTAGACCGATATCTCGATTTAAAGTCTTGAGTCGCATTTATAGTCCGATTTCACTGAAATTTGACACAGTGACCTATGTTCGGCTTTTCGACATCCGTGTCGTATATAGTTCAGATCGGTATGAGGTATATGAGTATAAGGTATGAAATTTTCACCGAATTTTGATGAAAGGTGGTTTACATATATACCCGTGGTGGTGGGTATCCAAAGTTCGGCCCGGCCGAACTTAACGCCTTTTTACTTGTTTTTATTACTCTTTGATTGCTTCCACCTACATGGAGATTATAAAAACGGTGTAAAGAGAACTTCTCTAAGCTATGGAAAAAAATGAGTATGATGACTTATTCTGATGAAGATTTTGGCAGGGGTATTCATCCATGGAAAAATACCGCTTTTATAAGGCACTTTGCCATTTAATAATTATCTTAGCAAATTTTTTGCGCTCTCTTTTCTTTTGTGCCTCCTCCCAACAACTCTCCCAATTGAAGAATGCTCTTTTGTCAAACTTTTAAGTAGTAAAAGCTTTGGGTATTATGTGGGCGCACTCACGTCCGCCACTCACTTGTTGGGAAATTTGTTGAAAGTAGAAGCTTGCCTTCCCCAAGGGGTGGAGGGAGAGAAGGACATTTTTTATGGCATTAACGCTTACGCGTGGCAAAAGTTAATTACTTTTACTAGCACTCACTCACATAGCTTTTTCTGTTTGTACGCTCTCTTTAGCTCGCTCTCGCATCTCTCTATATTGCTCCCTTTCAGCCTCTTCCTTTCTGTCTTTAAGGTTCTTTTTATGTTTTTTTTTTTTTTTCTTCTCAATGCCATTTAAAGTATGTGCGCCATGAACCTGTGCTTCATTTGCCGTTCTTGCTTACACACGCAGTTGAAGTTCAAGGTTAGCGCTACGATTGGGTGATAAAGGCCGATGTTGCTGCTTGTAGATGATGCTGCTGCAGCATCGAATTTGTGCTGGATTATTAATGCTGATTTTGACAAATGTTTTTGTTGCTGGCCCCCAACCCGCTCACTCTTACTCTCGCACACATTTGCCTTAGGCAAAACGGTTCAAGATTCCAGCAACTTACAATGTTGCCCTCCCTTTGCTGCTTCGCATCTCCCTCACTTGTATAGAGTCTTGTTGCTCCTGCATGGCAGGCAGCATGAAAAGGACTGTTTTGTTAAGAGTGTGCTTGTGTGTTCATGCACATAGGCCGGGGAATATTGGAGCTTTCCATAGAATCTTTGTATGGCGGGGGCTCTGTTTCGGACCATTCTCTGGTTTCTGACACATCCTGACATTTTTTGTCATTGTTTGCATGCTGCAGAATTTTTGTACACTCTCGTTTTCGTTTCTCTCTCTCTCTCTCTCACTCTCTCTTGCTGTTATGTATATGTGTAGCTACACCATGACCCCCACCATCGGCGACAATGGCATAACCTTGAGCTTCAAAATGTTTGTTAGCCTTCCCCAACTGCTGCCAACATTGAAAGCAAGTTAAACCCAATCAAGCCACTACCTTCCTTCTACCACCCATTCAGCCAACATCTCCTGCCGTTATTCCCGGTGTTTATGAAACTGGCGCGTGTTTTTGATTTGAGCTTTTTTTCTAAACATTTTTTATGCCACTCTGGGATGGAGTGTGTGTCCTGTATGTATATAAATGTGTGTGTGTGTGTGTTTATGTCAGCGTACGTGTGTTTGCCTTATCATTAAGGTACATGCTAGGGACTTTTTTCGGTTTTTTTTTATTTTGGAGCGGCTTTTAACTTCTGCTCCACATTCCAATTCGAATCTATGTAGGCTTCGTTTATTCGTTTGTTTGTTTGTCTGAATGTGGTCTGTATGACCCTGCCGTAGCTACAGCTGTTGCCGTTGCTCTGTTTAACAGATACAGATGATATTCGTAGGATGCTAAAGGTCAACAAAAGGACATTGATGCTTACGCGTCATTTTTTCTTCGTCTTTTACTGCTTAAGCAATTGGCTTGCCTTGTTTGTTAGGTGGGTAACTAAAGGGAGGGGGGATGAGTTGCCAGTTTTTGCAAGGTGGAGGTTGTGGTGTGAAACTCGCATACAAAAGTTAATTTGAGATTTACTTAGGCCACGTGTCCTCATAAACAATCATTTTTTTTTTATTTTGCCTCCCCAATGCCCAAACCCCTATATCAAGAAAACAAATTTTAGTAGTAGATGGCTGATATTTAGGTTTAAATTATTGTTGCAATAATTCAACGTTTACAAAAGACAAGTAGACACACAAAAACGGTCGGTTGTCCTTTTTTCACTCCCATTTTTAAGGAAGTGAAGTTAGATATCTCCTTAAGATTGTTAAACCTTTTAATAGACTATTATACAAACTTTTGTTTAGGAGGAAGATTGGTAATCTTCAGATAAGGATGTGTGGGTTCTATTACATAAAATGGATGACGATAATAAATCGACTGAAGAAAAAAGTTGAAATTTGCAGAAAAAGAATTTTTCAAGAAATGGCAAAATTAATTTTGCTTTGGATAGATTTTCTAATGACAGAACACATTTAATAAAAATTCTCTAAAAATAAAAGTTTAAAAATTTTTATAAAATTTGTTCTAAAGACAAAATTTCCATGAATTTCCTTAACGATAAAAATTCAATAAAAATTATCTATAAACAAAATTTCAATAATTTCTTTATATATTTCTTTGTAGACAAAAATTTTAATTAAATTTCCTCTAAAAACAAAATTTCATTGAAAAGACAAAAATTCCATGAAATTTTCTTTAAAGACAAAACTTCCATGAAATTTTCTCTAAAGCCAAAAAGCTGCTAGAGTTTAGAAAGAGGTATTCCAAAACGGGTTTAATTGGCATAAGGTGGAATTTAAATAATATTTTTGTAGTCATATAAATCTCAAACTTTGGACTACAGTCCAAAATATTTGGACTACACATTCGAGTTTATGCAAAATTGATGCCTTTTGCATAAACTCGCTTTTCTGCTCTCTCTGCTTTTCTGAACTAAATGGACATCAAATATTAAATAAATATATTTCGTGATTTTTCGGGCATCTTCTAGCTCGATATCATATTCAAGCTTTCTATTCAAAGAATAGTATAGCAAAGAACTTATAAAAGTTGAGAAAGTATGTGTTATTCTTCAAAACACTTTGAGTAGCTTGGTGGATCATGATTTCTGATACACCATGTATCTTCATCAACTACTTTGTCATATTGATTAAGGTGCCGCACATACCCAAAGACTATTGAGTACGGTGTAGAGCACGCTTATGTTTCGAAACATGGCTCAATTAGTCCACTAACTAAGAATAAGAGAAAAGAATGCAAACAGACAAGCCAAACGAACCGGCCCATCGCTGCGCTGTAGGTAATTGCGGCCTAAGCAGAAAAAGCACTTGCAGTGACATTCAGTGATCAAGTGTACAACAAAACGAGTGTGGCAATGTTGATGTGTTTTTTTTTCGGAATAGTGCAAAGTAAGGCTTTCCTCTCTTTTAATGCGCAAAGGAGAGTCAGAGGACTTATTGAGCCCTGTTTCAAAACAAAAGCGTGCTTTACGCCGTATTCAATAGTCTACCCAACGACTATTGTATGGCCGAAACCAAGACGACAAAGTTGTTCAGAAGTCATGATCCACCAAGCCAGTCAAAGTGTTTTGAATCATAA